>NC_080064.1:192117240-192417240 GCF_949987535.1 Balaenoptera acutorostrata
TATACAATCTCATGTTTTTTCAGTGCTCGAGTTCAAATGTTGCTTCTCTGATTTAATATAGGAAACTGGATTCTGTTCTATTCATTATGAATATGTGAATTCATTTGTCTGCCATAGGATCTTTAACAAAATGGACCACATCTTACTATGTTTTGCATGCAATAGTGCTTGGCACACAATATTTTGTGGGTAGTATATGGTATAAACAACGATGTGAGAAGTTGTCTGTTGGTGTTTTTTAACATATTTTGCTGTAAGTTTGTAACTGCAGAATTTAACATCAGCTATGATCAAGATGAGTATCAATATTAAGTAGTAAAATTTCTAAAAAAATTGTTCTGAAAATCAATATGAATACTTATTTGGAAAAGAGAAACAGAAGTTCTACACTTATGAGCTGAAAATAGAGGCTTCTGTTTTTCTATGCAGAGATAGAATCCGTGCTTCTCAATATGTAAAGAAATTGCATTTGAAAGGCAAAAAAACACTAAATATATCCTTAAGATTAAGTCATGTTATCAGAAATCTGTAATGGTTGTATGGTGCTAAAATACTGGCTCTGAAGGAAATTATGGAAACACCCAGGTTAAGTACTGATATTTACAATGTTTGCAATAGAAGTTAGTATGCGTTATGTCAAATAAGGGATGCTAATGATATACATGACATATGGTAGCAGGTTAGTAACAGTTACAGTATTTGAAGTAGTTTTCACGAAGAGGATCATATTACAATTAATCCTAATGAGTGATTAGTATTCCCATAGGCGAAGGAAAAAGGGAAATATTCTGCCATGGTTAAAGCAAAGGGATGCAAGTTAAATGCACTCACCATGTATTGAAGGAAATGTGCACATTAGTAAGATCAGAGATTAGAATTTTGTTCACTTATTCATTCAACAAATATTTATGGTTAATACAGTAAATTCACAGTATATAATCTGTGGGTGGTATCAGAATGAATAGTACCTAGTCACTGTATAGTATGAAACAAGGGAAGGGGAATTATTGGGAAAAAAGCAAGTATATGATATAGAATGGGGTCAAAAAATATTCCCTGTGGGTCAGATCCAGGCCACCACCTGTTTTTATACATAAAGTTTTATTGGCACACGGCTACACTCATTCATTTACATGCTGTCTATGGCTGCTTGCTTGTTACCATGGCAGCGTCGAGTAATTTTGACAAAGACCATATGGCTGACAAAGCCCAGAATATTTTTGGTCTGCTCTATTACAGTTTGCTCACCCTTGGAATAAAATATAAACAGTTTATAGCGGGCCAAAATTGTGAGTGCTTTACGGCAGTCCAAGGAGTATTCATTTCAGTCATTGGATAAGTAGATCACTGAAAGCTTTTGATCAGTATATTGGTTCCCTGTAGCTACTATAATAAATTACCACAAACCTGGTGGCTTAAAGCAACAGAAATTTATTTTCTCATAGTTCTGTAGGCCAGGAGTCCAAAATCAGTATCAATGGGCCAAAATGAAGGTTTCGGCAAGGCTGCACTCCCTCCAGAGGCTCTAAGAAAGATGCTATTTCTTGCCTCTTTCAGCTTCTGGTGGCTGTCAGCATTCCTTGAGCTAGGCCACATCACTCCAGTCTTCAAGGCCAGCATCTTCAAATATCTCTCTGCTACATCTTTACATCACATTTTCATGTACATGTGCATGTGTGTGCGTGTGAAATCTCTCTCTGCCTGCCTCTTATAAGGATACGTGCAAGTGATAGAATTTAGGGCTCACATGGATAATCCAGGATAATCTCCCCATTTTGAGATCCTTAACTTAATCACATCTGCAATGCTTTGCCAAATTCAGTAGCGTTCACATGTTCCAGGGTATGAGGACAGGGATATATATACATATACATATATGTGTATAGATATGTATCTTTGCAGGAGGAGGCATGTGTTAGTTTAATACAATCAGTAACTTAAGAAAAGTAACATTTTAATCTGGTGACCAAGTATAGTACTAATTATAGTGAAGTGACACTGGGGAAAATAAAAAGGAAAGATAGAATACTTTGTAGTAAATACAGTGAGTTGACTAGTACCTGAAATATGGTTTTGAAAATGTAAATAAAATAGAGATACATTTGTAAGAAAGAAGAAAAAAAATGATAGCATTTTACATTTTATTAGCCTTTGAGATTTACAAATATCATTCAATTAAATTAGTAACCCAATCAAGAGATTTTCTAATCTACTCAATGTCTAGCCTTTTGCCTTCCTATCTGAACAATTACTGTATGAATATGAATTGTTACTGATGTGAGGGAGTTACAGGTAGAGATTATGGAGGCAGAAAACATGGGAAAAAAGTTTGGGATCCATTATTTTAACCTAATCTTCACTGTATCAGAATTATACAGCTGGTTAGGCCTTAATATATGAAATTCTCAGAAGAGAAATCTATGGTTTAGAGAGTTTAAATGATGTTCCTCTAGTTCTCAAGTCCAAACACACATTTTCTATTTCGCAAACAAAAGTATTTGGTCGTGCCTTAAAATAAAAGCACTGAGTTCTTTCTTTCTGGTCCATGGCTAGGCCCCAGGATCTGACGTAGATTAAGATTAGTCCTCCAGCTGGTTGATTGACTAACTGAGGGAATGAAACAGTCAACCACACCTGGACTTGATTTAGACACAAGATTCTGGACTTGGAGATGATGCAGTTATGGGACAAGGTAACTGTGTAACTTAGGAAGAGTTGAGTGCATTTTGCATGTGGGAAGGACATGAAGCATTGTGGGCCAGAGGACAGACGGTGGTAGCCAACCTCCACACGGACCCCTGTGATCTCTTCTTCTTGGTTTTCACACCCTTGTGTAGGACTTGCCTACACTGCACTGGAGTTCCTCTATCTGAACAACATATGGCAAAATTGATGTTGCATCACTTCCAAAATTGTTATTAAATCTGTGACTTCTGCCTTATTTTTCTCTCTCTCTCTTCCTTAGGTCACTCTGGGGAAACAAGTTGCTATGTTTTGAGCAACCCATGGGGAGGCCCAACTCCCAGGGAACTGAAGCCTCAGGCCAACAGCCAGCAAGGAACTGAGGGCTCCAACAGCCACATGAGTGAGCTCAGAAGCAAACTCTTGAGCCTCAGTTGAGCCTTCAGATGTCTGCAACCCTGGCTTTCAGCATAACTAAAACCTAGTGAGAGCACAGTTAATCCATTAATGAATCCCAGGCACTCAGAAAATGACAAGTGGGTTAAGAAATGTTTGTTGTTTTACACTGCCAAGGTTCACATAATTTTGCTATGTGGTTATATATAATTAAAAACTTTAAAAAATATGTGTGTATACACAAACACACATATACAAACTAACACAAACTAACCAAGTTCAGTCTAAAGTTATATAAAAGTAAGCATGTATAAAGGAATAAGAATAGGTCAGAAAGGTAGTATAAGGATAGGCTGCCAGTTTTTCTAAATATTTAACTGTATAAAATCACAATATTTAGATCATAGTGATCCTGGTGCATGAAGAGAAAAATCAGTGGGCAGGAGAAAGGCAAGTTCAAAAATACAGGAAATTTGACATTTCAAATGAGAAGAAGAAATATGAAATTTTCAACATATTTCATTGATACCTCTAGCTAGTAACTTGGGGAACTAATAAAATTTGACTCTTACCAAATATTTTATTAAATTCATTTATAGATGTGTCAAAATTCACTAGTAGAAAATTAAATTTTGGGCTTCCCTGGTGGCGCAGTGGTTGAGAATCTGCCTGCTAATGCAGGGGACACGGGTTCGAGCCCTGGTCTGGGAAGATCCCACATGCCACGGAGCAGCTGGGCCCGTGAGCCACAATTGCTGAGCCTGCGCGTCTGGAGCCTGTGCCCCGCGACGGGAGGGGCCGCGATAGAGAAAGGCCCGCGCACCGCGATGAAGAGCGGTCCCCGCACCGCGATGAAGAGTGGCCCCCGCTTGCCGCAACTGGAGAAAGCCCTCGCACGAACCGAAGACCCAACACAGCCAAAAATAAATAAATAAATAAATAAAAATCAAGTAAAACTTAAAAAAAAAAAAAAAAAAAAAAAAAAAAAAAAAAAAAAAAAAAAAAGAAAATTAAATTTTAATAACTTAAAAATACTGTGAGAGGTCCTGTTGTTTTCTGTGGTTGTTTTAATAATTCGATAGTTTAATTAAGTTAATAATTTAATAATTTTGATGGCAAAAGCCTTGGGAAAAACTTAAAACTGAAAAGCCAAAAATAGTTAAAAATACAAAATTTGATTACAAGATTTTGACCTGTCTACATGGCAAAGCAAAATCACAAATAAACTATAATCACAGTTTTCAAAAGACAAAACAACAAACTAGACTCAAAAAAAAAAAAAAATTCAACTCACTCCACAAGCAAAGTGTCCATTTTAATACTATTAGGGTGATCCATATGAAATCTCTCTTATTGCCAAGGAATCAGATATTGATAATTTTTATTATACATGTATATAATAAACAAAATATATATAATATTTATGTATAAAGAACATATAATCCTGAAAGTTCTTATTATCAAGATCAACAATGCAATTAGGGAAATAAGAGGAAAGGATTCTTAATGCACTTTTATGGAAAAATCAAGCATAAATCATTCTTAATACAAAAAAGATGCTCAATGTCAATCACAATGAGAGAAATGCTAAATTAAAGATACAATTTTTATTTTATTGTATTGACCAATTTTGATAACTCACTCTTTTGTTGAGTTTTTTTTTTCATATGTTAGTTGGAATGAAATTTCAAACTAATTGGGCAGTCATTAAGAATTTCTATCAAAACTAAAAGCAGGGTTTCCCTGGTGGTGCAGTGGTTGAGAATCTGCCTGCTAATGCAGGGGACATGGGTTCGAGCCCTGGTCTGGGAAGATCCCACATGCCGCGGAGCAACTGGGCCCGTGAGCCACAATTACTGAGCCTGTGCGTCTGGAGCCTGTGCTCCGCAACAAGAGGGGCCGCGATAGTGAGAGGCCCACGCACCGCAATGAAGAGTGGCCCCCGCTCGCTGCAACTAGAGAAAGCCCTTGCACAGAAATGAAGACCCAACACAGCTAAAAATAATAAATACATAATAAATAAATAAATTAAAAAAAAAAAACTAAAAGCAAAAATAAGCAAATGGGACCTAATTAAACTTAAAAGCTTTGGCAGATCAAAGGAAACCATTGACAAAACAAAAAGACAACCTTCTGAATGGGAGAAAATATTTGCTGATGATATGACAGATAAGGGGTTAATATCCAACATATATAAATAGCTCATACAACTCAACATCAAAAAGACAAACAACTGAATTAATAAATGGGCAGAAGAATTGAATAGACATTTTCTTTCCAAAGAGGAAATGCAGATGGCCTACAGGCACATGTAAAGATGCTCAACATCACTAACCATCAGGGAAATGCAAATCAAAACCACAATAGATATCATCTTGCACTTGTCAGAATGACTATCATCAAAAAGAACACAAATAGCAAAAGTTGGCAAGGATGTAGAGAAAAGGGAACCCTCACACACTGGTGATGGGAATGTAAATTTATGCAGCCACTGTGGAAAACAATATGGAAGTTTCTCAAAAAACTAAAAATAGAATTACCATATGACCCAGTGATTCCACTCCTAGGTATATATCTGAAAAAAGCAAAAACACTAATTCAAAAAGACAGATGCACCCCAATGTTCATAGCGGCATTATTTACAGTTGCCAAGATATGGAAGCAACCTAAGTGTCCATCAACAGATGAATGGTAAAGAGGATGTGGTATACACACACACACACACACACACACACACACACACACACACACAAGAATACTACTCAACCATAAAAAAGAATGAAATTTTGCCATTTGCAGCAACATGGATGGATTTGGAGGGTATTATGCTAAGTGAAATAAGTCAGACAGAGAAAGACAAATACTGTATGATATCACTTATATGTGGAATCCAAAAAAATACAACAAACTAGTGAATATAACAAAAACGAAGCAGTCTCACAGATATAAAGAACAAAGTAGTGGTTACCAGTGGAGAGAGGGAAGGCGGGAGGGGCAGTATAGGGGTAGGGGATTAAGAGGTACAAACTATTATGTATAAAATAAGCTACAAGGATATATTGTACAACACAGGGAATATAGACAATATTTTATAATAACTATAAATAGAGTATAACCTTTAAAATTGAGTACACTTGTAGCTTATATAATATTGTACATCAACTATACTTCAATAAAAATAAAAATAAAAAAGAATTCCTATCAAAACTAAAGATAGGAATTTATCTTTAAATTTGAATTTATCTTATCAAAAGATAATAAAATATCTTTTGATCTAGGAATTTCATATTTAGTTAACTTCCTAAAGATATAATTAAAAGTTTGCAAAATAATGTATATATAATACGGTTCATAGGCGATTTTTTCTTCTAAAATATTGTAAGCATTATAATGATTAGAGTTCCATGAATCATACACATCCATGAAATATTTCCATAATCTTTAAGAAGATAAGGAAACTACATATGTCCTAGCATAGGAAAATCTGCAAGGGAGAGTATTAAGTATAAATAGCAAATGTAGAATAATATGTATAATTTGATATAACTTGCTCAAGATAACAACAAATACATAATTATGAATAGGCATTGTGTGATGCATGGAATAGAGTTCAAAGGATAAAAAGAAAGTGATGTTAGCGGCTGTCTCTGGGGAGGAAACTGAGGATTTAGGGACCAAATTCAAGAGCAATATATTTTAGTACTTGTGAATTTTGTACATGAGCATATAAATGAAAAACTGCATAAATATTTTAAACTACAAACTACAATATGCAGGGTTTGTATATAAAGTACCCAATGTATATAATGCTCAACTATTAAATAAGCATGAGTTCCATATTTTTAAAACCACCTTTCTTAAGATTTTTAACATAAAATATTTATTTATAGGTCCATTAAAGTACAGGTCCATGTCATAAATAATTCTGTTCAGTGCAAAAGAGATTAAGGATGTGGCTCATAAAGAACAATTTTTCACATGAAAAATTGTCAAAATTAGAATAATTTTTCATTTTTAAAGGGAAAAGGAATAGTAACTATTTAGATTACTTATTAATGAGAGAAAAAAGTCTTTGATCCTAATTAAATTTTGAGAATTTATGTGTTATTATCACCTAATACTTCAGTGAGAAAAAGTGTCAAAAAGAAATGAAATGAGGGAAACAAGGGGTGGAAATGAGAATTTATTCCTTAAACATGGCTGGCAGCCTGGATCATTTAATGCCATCACAGTGTATTATAATCTGCAGAGCTGTTAATTATTTGAACATTTTACACTAGCCTTGTAAACCGAGCGTTTTAAAAACACATTTTAGTGACTTTGATTTCAGACATGTCACTTACATTTTGCTTTCTAATGAGCACTAGAGCATAGAGTATACTAGGGTACTTGGAAAATTCATTCTATACACTTACTTCCTAGAAGTCAAAAAAAGGAAGAAAGAATAAAAAATGTAGGGCTTATAGCTATTAAAAGAAATTCAAAGATATTCCTTTAAATGAGCATCTTCAAGATTGTTTTTGTTTGCAAGACTATTAAATATTCCGCTGAAATTATTACGTGGGAAATTTAGCCGAATGTCAAATGATGGAACCTGAAAGTGCATTAAGAGCTTTCCATGAAGCTACACTACAGGTGTAGTGAAGTGAATTATAAATTTGACTATAACTTTTTATCAGTAAAGTTGAAAAAGAAAACAATAAAAGGTGAATAATAAGTACCATTTACAGAGAACCATATAACTGTAAAATTAGTATGCCAGATGGTCAAATGATGACATATAAGGGCGAATTGCATTGAGAAATATTTGTATGGTGGAGCTAAATTTTCCCCACCTTTGTCATTATTACTCTAGTCCTGCATATTCTTTGCATTCCACTTTCTTATTGGTATCATTGGTGTAGTCTCTCCAATCCTATATCTTTTGAACTACAAGAAAAAACAAAAAAACAAAAAAACTCTGTTCATAATGCAGCTATTCACCTGGCTCCTTTTCACCACAGTTCCACAGAGGTAATTGAGTGTGACACCCCTTTTCTGCTTGGAAGAAACTGCCTGCTGTCAGCATGATTTCTCTCCTTATAAAATTGTCATTGAGGTTTTGCCTGTCTCTTTCAGGAAAGATGCCCTATCTTAAAGGGGGCCAAGCCAGAAAATCATTTTGATAACACACTCAAAGATTTGTGGCCTCTCTTTGAATATGGGAGGCCTGGCGTAATTATATTAAAACACAGTTCCTTTAGAAAAACTATACATATTAGTATACTGTATTGGGAGTTCACAATATTGTAATACTCCATACAATAGAGCAATGGTTCTCGAAATACATTTTCCAAAACAGAGGTGTCATCCTCAGTATCTCCAGGGAGCTTGTTAGAAACATAAATCATTAAACCACACCCCAGACAAACTGAATCAGAACTTCGGGAGAAAGGACCCAAGAATCTGTACATAATAAATTCTCCAGGTGATTCTGATTCATGCTCAAGTTTTGAGAACTAAATTTAAAAGAAAACAGCTGGGATAGTGGGAAATACCTGAGTTCTAGAATGCAAGTACCAAATTGTGAATACTTGCTCTCCTAGAGGAAGCAGTTGACTATAATTATTTAATATTTTGGTCTCTGTGTGTCTATCCAACAGTATTGAAATTGTGTTTCCACCAATTACAGACTGTGAGAGCTCAAGCAAGATACTTAACATATTGGTTCTAATTTTTATCCTCTGAAATAAAATAATAATAGTAGCTTTTAATGGTTATTTAATAAGGAGTTAATAGTTATCTGCTGTATTTTGCATTTCATTTATTAATCTTATATGCTCTCTTTGGCAAAATGCTTAGTCTTCTGAGTACCAGTCTGCCCTATCAAAAAAAAAAAAAAAAAAAGGAAAATAATGCTCACTTTGGAAGAATTACTGTACAAATCAAATCTCAGATGCATGTTACAGCACTTAAGACTGGTCCAGGGTCTGGAACATAAACAATCCAGGGTGACTTTTATTTGTTTGAAATTCCAGTCTTTTAACTTGTTTTCATCTTTTGAATGCTTTCATCACTAAACATAAATGTCAGCACTTTCTTCACTTCCCATCTTTCTTAAAACTCAATTCCTGACAAGGGATTAGTCTCCAAAATTTACAAACAGCTCATGTGGCTCAATATCCAAAAAAAAACAACCCAATCAAAACAGGACAGAAGACATAAATAGACAATTCTCCAAAAAAGACATACAGATGACTAGAAAGCACATGAAAAGATGTTCAACATCACTAATTATTAGAGAAATGTAAGTCAAATCTACAAAGAGATATCACCTCACACCAGACAGAATGGCCATCATCAAAAAAACCTACAAACAATAAATGCTGGAGAGGGTGTGGAGAAAAGGGAACCCTCCTACACTGTTGGTGGGAATGTAAATTGGTACAGCCACTATGGAAAACAGTATGGAGGTTCCTTAAAAAACTAAAAATAGAGCTACCACATGATCCAGCAATCCCACTCCTGGGCAGATATCTGGAGAAAAACATGGTTTGAAAGGATACATGCACCCCAATATTCATTGCAGCACTATTTACAATAGCCAAGACATGGAAGCAACCTAAATGCCCATTGACACAGGAATGGATAAAGAAGATGTGGTACATATGTACAATGGAATATTACTCAGCCATTAAAAAAGAATGAAATACTGCCATTTGCAGCAATATGGATGGACCTAGAGATGACCATATTAAGTGAAGTCAGACAGAGAAAGACAAATACCATATGATATAGTTTATATGTGGAATCTAAAAAGCAAAAACGATACAAAGAGAAACAGACTCACAGACTTAGAGAATGAACTTATGGTTACCAGTGGGGGAAGGGTGGGAGGAGGGATAGATTGGGAGATTGAGATTGACATGTACACACTGCTATATTTTAAATAGTAACCAATAAGGACCTACTGTAAAAAAAAAAAAAAGTTAATTCCTTTATGACATTATTTTCTTGGCTGTATAATAGGTCTCTCAAAATGAATATGCCCCCCCAAAAAAAAAAAAAAATGAATATGCCCCAAGCAGACCTCCTGACTGGCATTCTATTTCTCCTCCACCAGCCAAGACTGCTCTTTTCCCAAGCTACATTATCTGAGTAAATGGCAATTTCTTCTAATTGCTCAGACCAGAACTTTGAGTCACCCTTGATTCTTCTTTATCTCACATTTCATATGTAATCTTCCAATTTTCTTTTCTTTTCTCTTTCTTCAAAAACAGATCCAGGACCTGTGCTCATCTTACTATGTCCACTGCGTTCACTCTAGCCTGGGTCACCCTCTTCCATCACCTGTCCATTCAAGAGCCACCTAACTCATGTGCAACTTTAGGCCCCTGTCCTTTTTCTCTCATTTCCTAACACAGAAGCCAGAGTGATCTTCTAATAAGTAAGCCATATCCTGTCTCTCCTCTCCTTAAACAATTATTAGAGAAATGCTGATAATTGCATTCCTCTAATAATTGTTCTAATAATGCTAATAAATGCTCTCCAATTCCTCTTCATCTTATTCAGAGAAAGAGACACAGTCTCCAAATTAGTTCTTCTCCAACTATCTGTAGAGCCATCCCCCACATTTGCATGAACCAACACTGTTGTAAAAATAAATTAAAATGAATAGAAACTTTTAAAAAAAGGCATGTGGATTCAAACAGTGATGACATACATGGATGTCACAGTAATGTCAAATAGCTATAAAAGTGTGTAAACACTTTCTCTCAATGTCTGTATTTATCTTGGCACTAATTCATGGATTATTTTTTGAACAGCCCTGCAGCAAGTAGTCTGTCCATACACTCTTGTTTGGCCTCATTTCCTACATCTGCCCCTCCCTCAATCTGCTAACTGTGTTGTTAGTATCTCCTCCAGGAGGGCAGGCTCATTTCTGCTCAGACCTTGCCTTGTGGTTGTGTCTGCTCACAGAGCTCTTCTCCCTGAACTATATGTAGATAGATAGATAGAGAGATAAATAGATAGATAGATAATAAATGATAGATGGTAGAGATAGGTGATAGATAGATAATAGATACATAGATAATAAATGATAGATGATAGAGATAGATGATAAATACATAGATAATAAATGATAGATGATAGATAATAAATACATAGATGATAAGTGATAGATGATAGAGATAGATAATAAATGATAGATGATAGAGATAGATGATAGATAATAAATACATAGATGATAAATAGATACAGATAGATATTAGATAGATAATAAATGATAGATGGTGGATAATACATAGATAATAAATGATAGATAGATAATAAATGATAGATGATATAGATGATAGATAATAAATGATAGATGATATAGATGATAGATATAGAGAGATAAGAGATAGATCTATCCTGCCTTGCTTTATTCAATGTCAATTTCTCACTGAACCCTTTTCTGACCACCTACCTAAAACTGTACCACCTCCCACACTCCTTTTCTCTGACTTTATTTCCTCCTTTCCATCTATCCTTATTACCATGTCATGTATTTTCTCTAATTATGTTGTCCATTGTCTGTCTTTTTAACCAGAACGTAAGCTCCCCGTGGGCACGAATTTGTGTGTTTGTTCACTGCTGTGTCCACAGGTGGCTAGAATGGTGCCTGATACTTGACAAGTGCTCAAAACATTTTCATTGAATGGAAGAATGAATGAATGAGTGAACACGTGAATAGTATTCAGACCCTTAAAGGGCCAATGAAATTGTCATAGTTATTATGAGAATCCTCAGTAGAAAACATACTTTAACAAAATAAGTATAATGAAAAGAGCACTTAATAAAGCCAAGGCTCATTGATAATCCTGTATGATTTCCCAAACTGCAGAAGAATATATTGGTTCTAAATTATTTGAATTAATGCACATTACACTAAAAGAGGCAGTTAAAGTTCAATAGAAATCCTTCAGGAAATGGTAACTCAGACTAATTTTCAGGAGTGATGCAATTTCTAGTTTTAAATGAAGTTACTGTGCCATTTAAATTTTGTTAGCTCACTAGTTGAATTTCTTTAATAGTTCATCAGGGAATCACAATAGCTGTATAATGCTGGTGTCTTACTCCAGTATTTGCAAGGACAAAAATTAAATAAAAATCAACCAAACAAACAAAACTCTGGAGGCTGGATATAACAATTTTTTGCTCTTCAAAAGCTCCCACTGTTGATAAAGACTCAGGTATGTTCCAAAGATATTTCTTAGTTTCCTAAAGCTTTAGCAATCTCCAAAACATTCTTTGTACAGGTGCAAATGAAAGAATTGGACATTTTCCAGTTACCATGATACCCATTTATATAAATATTCCTGGGGATCATTTAACCCAATGTAACTATTTTAAAGAGGAGGAAGATGAATTGCAGAAAGGAAATATGATTAATAAAAAATAAGTCAGTGGACAGATTTCTCTTCACTCTCAATTCAGTGTTATTTTCATTATACAACCACAGCTCTTATAAAGCTTTACTAAAGCAATCAAAAAAACCAAAATCCTTCTAATTCTAACTTAAAAGGTGGTTAAAAAATAAATCATTAAATTTTTCATGTGTCTATTTTAAATAATTTCATGTGTGTTTTAAATATTTTAAATACTTTAAAATAATTTAAATAGCAATTTCTTTTCTGAATATTTGACATAGAACTGAAGCCTTTGAATACGGACCTGTCCAAGGATAGTGAATTCCCTCTCCCATAAATGACAGATTTCCAATCTGGATTTCTTTAAATTCAGGTGAGAACTTTAAAACTCTCATGAAGTAATCTGAAGGGATAATTATTTAGAAATATATCATCCCCATAACTATTTTGTAGTAGTCTTATAGTGATCTAGTAAGAAAAAGGATATTTTTAGCAACTTATTTTGATATTTCTACAGCTTTCAACTAAATATCCTTATAGCACATTTCTTCCTTTTCATATTCATATCTGATTTGTTAAAAAATATTATGCCACAACAATGACATAGGACTAGCATTAATAAACTTAACAAATCTAAAGGACCACATCCTCGGTTTCAGGGCAAAATGTGTCAGCATAGATTTTTTTTTTAATTTAATTTTATTTATTTTTTTATACGGCAGGTTCTTATTAGTTATCCATTTTACACATATTAGTGTATATATGTCAATCCCAATCTCCCAATTCATCACACAACCACCACCACCCCCGGCATAAATATTAAGGAGTAGCCTTCTGGTCATAAATAATTAGCATCAAATGAACACCAAAAGGCATACATTACAATGGAAATGGATATGGTTGTCTAACTATCCAGTGATTTAAAGGGATTTTTGTAAGGGCGCTTCTACAATACTGATTAAAAACACTATATTTGTGTTTATCCCAACCATTGAGGCTAAACATTAGCGCTAAGATCCTAGGAGTGCCCAAATGTATTTAGAGTATGCATTTTTTTGACTTATTGCTACAAGGAGGAAGAACAGGTAACACAGTGGCTGTGATATGAAAGACTGTTAACTTTCACACATGGTCATATAGAGCTACCTCACTGCTATTAAATGCTGACTTATAGTTAATATATTCTATTATTTATCCGTACATTATCAAAAGAGCTTATTTTCAGTCACTTGAATTGCTCATTTTGATGCAAGTGGATTATTTACAAAAAGAAATATTTTATATATATATATATACACACGTGTGTATATACACACACATATATATATGGTTCATTTTTCCCATTAGATCATTCCCATTTTCCCATTAATCACTATACTTTGTGCTTGCAAATAGGACACATTGAACCTTACATGCATCTGTTTCTTATCCTTCCATGGTGGATGCTAATGAACACTGAAGAAGTAGCAATAATAGGGCAGAAGTAAGGGAAGGGGGGGGTGATGAAGGACTTAGAAGCAGAAGTCAATGGTCATAGTCTCTCCTTAATATTTTCTTAATTAAAATTCTGTATTATATATACATATGCATACCTATATATATATCTGCACGTGTGTAAATGTACATATCTGAATAATGATGGTATTTAAATACATAGTACTTTATTTTATGTTATGTTACTTCAAGTGAACACACCCTTGAAATGATTAAATGACTATTTTACTGTTTACTCTTTTTTTTTAAACATCTTTATTGGAGTACAATTGCTTTACAATGGTGTGTTAGTTTCTGCTTTATAACAAAGTGAGTCAGCTATACATATATATGTTTAGTCTTATTATGAAGGGATAGACATTATTTTAAGAAGCTCATGAAGTTTCAATTTTATATTTTAATTCTATTAAGAGTTTTATTACAGAATTGATGATGGTTGTGAAATTGCTTTTTACCTCAAATTCAGGAAACACATTATTTTTCTGTAAAGCTTTATTTGGGTCATTCATTATGAATGACAAACCTAACAGTAATGCTATCAATACCATAATGGCTACATTTTTCCAAGAAAACAGTCAAATATATTATTAGTGATAAAAACATGAACTCATCTTGAAAAAAATCAATTTCTGTGGTAACCTAAATGCATAGGATATGATTTAATAACTAATTGTAGTGTTCCCTGTGAAGACTAAGGGACACAGACCATGGTAAAGATTTCCAACTAAACCATGTGATGAACTGGCACAAACTACGGCTTCTACAAATAGAATTGCTTTTAGAAAAAGTTCATTGAAAAGATAAATTATCTCTTTTTTTCCCCTGAACACCAGTATCATTCTCAGAATAGTGTTTGCCTCCTTTTGCGAAATTATACCCAATAATTAAACACTAATAGAACAGAAATGTCAGTTTTGTGAATCCCCGCTTTGCATTCCAGAAGCATTCAACCCAGAGCTGAAGGGAAGAATCACAATTCTCAGTGAATGAAACATTCTCTGCAACATTAGACCAAAATTATTTTTTGAGAATAATTCAGCTTCTATAAGCACAGACACAGCCAAGAACATTAAAATAATCCATGGGCAGTGTGCTACTGATTATCTCCCATTTTGTCAAGTCTCCTCATAGACTTGTGTTTATTCTGTGTTCTTTCTTGATAAGCCTCTTTTTATGCTTTGATTTCTCTAACCGAAACTGGAAAAGCTCACTTGTGTTCCTGTAAAACGTGCTATTTACTTGGAGAAAATGGTTGTACCAAAGAAAAAAGTATATCTTAAACATCAAAACTAACACAACATTGTTAATCAACTTTACTCCAATATAAAATAGTTAAAAAAAAATTAACTCTAAAAATGGATAAGGTAACATAAATTCTTTAAAATAATAATGTTAGATAATGAACTCAACAAAAATTAGTCAAAAAAAACTATTTCATAAACCTCTTTCAAGATTCATGGAAAGAGAAGAAAAGTTACTGACTGATCACATTTTAAGAAAATATAAAATGTAAAAATACAATCTTTGAAACCTAATTTAAAAGATGATTCCCAAATTTCTTTAAAAATATGTTATGAAATGTGGCCAAGATGAGCCTTATAAAGAGGACCGCTGCCAGGTTATATGGCGAATGTTTTAGGTCTGATTTAAGATTCTTATGTGTTTATTATTACTCGATGCCTTAGTTTGGGCTGTTATAACAGAATACCACAGACCCGGTGGCTGAAACAACAGTATTGTATTTATCACAGTCTGGAGGCTGGGAAGTCTGAGATCAAGGTGCCTTCATGGTCAGAATCCGGTGACGTCTCTCTTCCTAGTTTGCACAAAGTTATGTTATTGCTGTGTCTTCACATGGTGGAGAACACAGAGAGATTCCCTTTCTCCTCCTGTTTTTGTAAGTGCATTAATCCTGCCATGAGGATCTATAATTTAATCTAACCCTAACTGAGGATTAGGGTTTCAACATAGGGATTTTGAGGGCACACATACATTTGGTCCATAGTACTCAAGGTCTACATTGAGGTCCAAATTACAAACATATGAACTCTGATTTAGTACTTTTATCACAACATAGTTCTTCTTAGAGGCTTTTATATATTTTCATATGCTAATTCATACACACACAGGCATGCCATGGACTGAATGTCAGTGTCCTCAAAATTCCTATGTTGACACTCTAAACCTCAAATGTGATGAAATTTGGAGGTCCAGCCTTTGGGAGGTAATTATGGTAGAATCAGAACATATCTCAAGTTCATCCTCACAATTCACTGCTTTGTCCTCTGCCAAACAATTCTTGCCTAAATAGTTTATGAAGTCAAATAAGATTATTGTGAAATAGTGTCCTTTTTTATTCTAAGATATGCATTTTCCATTTTCACATTTTTTGAAATTATGACATATTTTAAGATCAAAGTCGAAAATATGTGCCAGCCACCAGAGTGCTAGACTGTGATGCATTTTGCACTGCCCATGAAAGTTTAAATTTAGCCAAGCCTAGAAGGGATATGAATGTCACCTCAGTTACATTTTTTGCATTTGTGTCTTCTCTCCTGCTTGAACATCAGGCAATGCAAGTAAATAAAACAGAAAAATATCTAAATCCTAGAATAGCTAATGACATATTCAAAATGTCAGAGGTTTGTGTGACTGAGATGCATCTTGTGGATTTTTACTAGGGCCCCAGCTATCTCTTGGCATAAAGTTTCCAGCTATCTAAAATGTATTTAATTTCTAATGATACATGAATCCAGTGGAGGTGTGGTAGGGGGGCAGCAGTTTAACCAAGCAAAAGTGTCACAGGAAACCCTGGTATTCTTCATATAAATTAGAATGTATTATCTGTTCTAAATGTCTAAAACAAGATCTACCCTAAGTATTGAGCATTCATTACAAAAACAAAAAAGGTCACAGGTTACCACAATAGTTTCATAATTGCATTGGTCATGAGTAAGTTAAAGAAAACTTTAGATTGTGGATTGAAAAAGATATTAAATAAAATTCTAGTTTTTGCCTAAAACTTATTGTGCTCTTACTGTGCCCCAAGTACTATTTTCAGTACATCACTATGTACAGGCAAACTTCGGAGATATTGCAGGTTCGATTCCAGACCACTGCAATAAATCGAATGTTGCAATAAAGCAGTCAAATCAATTTTTTGATTTCCCAGTGCATATAAAAGTTATGTTTATAGTATACTGTAGTCTATTAAATGTGCAATAGCATTATGTCTAAACAATGTACATAGCTTAAATTAAAAAATACTTTATTGCCAAAAAATGCCAACCATAATCTGAGACTGCAGTGAGTGGTAATCTTTTTGCAATAGTAACATCAAAGATCACTGATCACAGATAATAATTTAAAACTATGAAATATTGCAAGAATTATTAAAATGTGACACAGAGATATGAAGTGAGCAAATGCTGTTGGAAAAACGGCACCCATAGACTTGCTGGACTCAGAGTTGCCCACTAACCCTCGATTTGCAAAAATTGCAATATCTGTGAAGTGAATTAAGCGAATTATGATAAAATGAGGTATGCCTGTAAATACTTTTCATTTTTTACCTATGAGGTAAGTACTATTATTTACCCTGGTTTACAAATGAAGAAACTAACAAAGGTTAAAAAAACTGGTAGTATAGTATGAAGACAAAAATCAAACTTAGTTCATCTGGTTATAGAGTGCATACTCTTAACCACTATTTTTGCTTCTCAATTGTGTTACTTAAGAGGAAAGTATGTTGTTTTAAAATGACCATGTATTTCTTTGTCTATCTATCTTCTATTGGGAGGATTTCCTTCTTTTAGGAAATTGAGCTATGCCCCTGTCATAATTTAGCTTTACTAGGATCTTACATGTACTCCACATGACCAAGCTTGAACAAATAAGTACATTTTTTTAGTGGTTTTGGTTGTTTGTTTTAATTAAAAATTAGGTAGAGGCTGAAAATATAACTCTAATCATTTCTGACAGTCATATTTCCTGCTCTGTCAAAGCAACAAGTCTACCAATTTGAAATAATTAAGCTAACATGAGACACATATATTGATACAACCACCCTGCCAGTAAGTATCCCCTGAATCAATCTGGGACTTGCCAGGAACACAGAGCCACACTAAGCATTACAGAACTGAAGGAGCTTAACATACATCTAATGTTGGACTTACAAAAATGTGTAAAGAGCTGGGAGAGTGAAGGTCAAGGAGGGAAATATTCATTGATGACTACATTGTGAAACACTCAAGCAGCTGCCCAAAATTTGTTGGGAAAATCCCACTACCTTAATATGTGTCAGAAAAAGAGTGCTTACAAAGAAGACTGAGAAACCTCTGTGCTAGTTCTGTGACATCTCAAGAAAAATAGCTTTTCCTCTTCCCAACTTTCAAATATTTTGTGAGTTACTCTCAGTGGCAAACCCTAATCTGGAACCACAGAATGAAGGTGAACCTGGTAAACAAAGTTTCTGGGCTCTTCTCTGTAATGCGATGCAGAGGAAACCTTCAAAGTGAGTGACTGACATGAAAAGTTGACAACTGACAACATACCACACTCCTTTCCTGCAAATTGCCTGATCATAGTACACAGTGATTTGGTGTTACAGGTGGGAGATTTGACAGAGGGAAGAAACGATGTGGTCTAAGGAAATGGTAGAGCTGTGCAGAGAAGGAAATGGTGGTCATTAAGGCCCTTGGATGATTTAATATCTATGGAAAATCATTCCAACAAAACTTATCTGTATAACTGCTTGATGATTTCATGTACAATGACATGTCTTAAACAATAGGAGTAGTTGCTTACTCTGAAGGACATATAAGATTTTTCATTAACTGAAAATCACTCTACTTCTGGAATACCTCTGAAGACAAACTGGGATTCCTCCAAAATAATTACACTGAGATTTCAGAGATCACAAATATCTTCACAAGTTTATTCCCTCTTGGTGTTTCAACATCCTTCTTATTTATGTTCTTTCTTATAAAAGTTATTACCTTGGTTCATTAATTTGTTTATATTTATACTCCCCAACCATTTTCTTTTCCTGAAGTTTTTTCTGATAGATCTACGTTCTTTCTAATTAAAGGTTAATCTATCTATCCTACAGATGCATCCTTCCACGCAGAACATTGGTCACTCCTAGAAAATCAAATCTATTATCTCTGAAATTGTTTCACCAAAATTTCATAGTCTCCAAATTCAAACTCTGCTTTATGGCTCAGGTCTTGTCCAGTTATGCATCCCTGGAATTTCTCTTATTACCCTCTTCGACAAGTCCCTATTTCCTTCTCTTTCCTCAAATCCCCTGTCATGGATTTAGGATATCTGTAATGACGAGTGTGGTGAGTGAATCCTGTCCCCGCAAAATACATCAATTAACCTGGTCACAACTATCTAAGATGATCATTTAAAGTTCTGGAAATTGGCCAAAGAGGATATAACAAGTGCAAAGCATTTATTTTACAAAATCTATAGATACTTAGTAAGAACAGTGGGAGGCTGTGACATTTGTGCCAGGGGCAGCATCTGTCTCCCCCAGTGTCCTATTACAGAAATCTATTCTGGTTGGGATGGGCAAAACCAAAGACTGGTGGATTCCATCCCTCCTAGGTCTGTATTGTGAGAGGTATTCAGAATGGACTCAGGTTGGGTCCAGGTCCCATCTCTCTTAACTCCCTGTTGTGAAGAATCTAGTTTGGGTGGGCATTAGAAGCAAATTATTGTTGTTCATTCTCGCCATTTCCCATTTGGGTAACTAACATTCAGAGTCAGCTAACATCTCTGTTACCACAAAATGTAGATCAACAGAAATTTAAAAGGGAAAGAGACAGTCAAGGAAGGCTCTGTTAAAATCATACTCATCCTAGTATCTGGAAAACTGTTTGCATGTCTAAATCTGAACGCTTTCAAAAGTGACTGGAAAGGTTATCTCTGACCTATTAGTCCATGGTGCTGAAGATGTTAAAACTAGTAATTTCCTGAACTTTGAAATCAGTTCACAGGCCACACACAGACCCAATGGTAAATGTTGCAAATCATATGGGTACAGAGGACTTCACCTTACCTACTGACCAATAAGTGGCTGATCACTAATCTATGCCAACCCAGTAATGACCCCATGGAAGTCAGATTTGAAAATAAAAGCAAGGAAAAAACACCTGAGCAGAGACATCAAAGGAATCACAAAGCAGGGGAAATAGACTTTGCAGAATTAGTCCAGTAAAGTCATTTTAAAAAGGAAAAACAAACAGCAACATCAGAAGTAGGGTGGGTCAGATTCCAAAGTTGCTATAATACATTATATAAAATCCTGAGTGCTCAATGAAAAATATTTTTGATACATGCAAAGAAACAGGAAAATTTGATCCATATGAGAGAGAAAGAGAGAGAGAGAGAGAGAGATGAGAACTTTTAAGGGATTTAGATGTCAGAATTAGCAAAGATTTCAAAGCAATGATTATAAATATGTTCAAAGAACTAAAGCAAATTATGTTTCAATATCTAAAGGGAAGTGTGATGAAGATAACTCATCAAATAGAGACTATTAATAAAGAAATAAAAATTATTTTTAAAAAAAGAACCAAATGGAAATTGTGGAGTTGAAAAGCCCAATAACTGAAATGAAAAATTCATGAAAGGGGCTCACAAGTAGATCTGAGCTGGTAGAAGAAAAATAAATAAATGAACGTGAGATAGATCAGTGGAGATTATACAACCTGAGAAACAGAGATAAAGCATGAAGAACAATAAACAAAGCCACAGAGAAATGTGTCAAACCATTAAGTACGTAACTGATACATAATGGGAGTACTAGCAGTAGAGAAGAAAGAGAAAATGACAGAAAAAAAAAATGTTTCCAGATATAACAGCAG
Source organism: Balaenoptera acutorostrata (assembly GCF_949987535.1). Classification (NCBI taxonomy): domain Eukaryota; kingdom Metazoa; phylum Chordata; class Mammalia; order Artiodactyla; family Balaenopteridae; genus Balaenoptera; species Balaenoptera acutorostrata. Next base: position 192,138,080 of record NC_080064.1, read on the forward strand.
AAAACTTCCTACATCTAATGAAAAACATTAACCTACACATCCAAGAATCTTAATAAACTAGAAGTTGGATGAACACAAAGAGAGTCACACCAGACACATGCTCACACTGTTGAAAGCCAAAGATAAAATCTTGAAAGCAGCAGGATTAAAACGAAACATCGTATAGAAGGAAACCACAATAAAATGAACAGCCAAGTTCTCATCAGAAACAATGGAGTCCAACAGGTATTGGGATGACATTCACAGGGCAGAATCTTGTACCCAGCAAAATTGTTTTTCAAAAATTAAGTCAAAATAAACATATTTGTACATGTAAAAAGAAGAAACATGAGATCGTTTGTTGATTGTAGACCCTCCTTAAAAGAAATCCTAAAAGAAAATTCTTCAGGCTGATAAACCCTATAATTTCTGCTTATACATATCTATAAGCAGTTGAATTCATGTGCTGTTATACTAATGAGCCCATCAAGCAAGAATCACCACATTTTTTACCTTCACCTTCAAATTCTTCAGCCTTTCAATTTTTGCCTCATTTTTTGCTGGTCAGGTGAAAGAGATGAAATTCCACATAACCTGTCCAATGTAAATTTCTCTCCATATACTTTCAATATTATATTCTTGTTTTCTTCATGGATTTTCCTCTATCATTCCTTCATCCCTTATATCATCTCTATCACTATTATTTTTTCACTGTTCTCTCTTCCTTTTGGATAAAAAGCATGCTCAACTTCTTATTTACTAAAAATATCCTCCCTAATTTTTCCTCAATCTTATGTCCACCCCCATTCCTATAACAGTTTATCTCTTTCTGTGTCATATAACTGAACTTCTAGAAAATAAAAAAAGGTATTGATTATCCTCTATATCTCTATTTTTAATTCATTTGCAACTTACTGCAATGTAGCTTCCACTTTGACAAAAATAATCCTTAATAATGAGCCTTTACATCATCAAAATCTTTTCTGCAAATTTTGCCCTCACACTTATATGCATGTGTAGAGAATATAGACTGTTAGATTTAAGATAATTGTCTCTCAACATTTTGAAGGCATTTTCTTTTTTCTTGCTTCTAGCATTTCTGTTAAGAAAACTGAAAATTGTCTAATTATGGATATTTAATGTATCTGGTGATCAATCACCTTGGTTTTCCTGGGCAGTTCTGGTGTACATCATTGGCCACAGGGTCTGTGACAACCCTGAATTGAGCAAATCGATTGGCACCATTTTTTCAATAGCATTTTCTCACTTTATGTCTCTGTGTCACAGTTAAGGAATTCTCACAATATTTCAAACTTTTTCATTATTATATTTATGTGAGCAGTGATCTTTGATGTTACTATTGCAAAAATATTACAATTTGCTGAAGACTCAGATGGTGGTTAGCATTTTTTATCAATAAAGCATTTTTAATCAAGGTATGCACATTTTTTAGACATAATACTATTACACATTTTATAGAATATAGTATAGTATAAGCATAACTTTCATATGCACTGGGAAATCAAAAAATTCATGACTTGTTTTACTGCAATACTCACTTTACGGCAGTGGTCTGGAACTGAATCCACAATATCTCCAAAGTATGCTTGTAAGTCCATCTCCTCTGCATCTCTATCTATCTGCCACTTATATTGCTGGACTGATCACCTAATTTTTAAAATATAATTTCTCTAAAATTTTCCACTTTTTAAAAATTTTTACCTTCTGGGAGATGGGGCACAGATTATTTTCCAAAACTTTTGGTTAAATATTAACTTTTATAATATTTTTCATTTCAAAGATGTCTCTCATTGTTACTTTTCTCAGCACCATCTTCCTCCCCTCTATATTTTTTTATACTTGACCTATCTGACATCTGACAAGATTAATAATTCTATTGCTCCACACCCAGTGGTCGTCTCCCTATTACTCTTCTCTGCTTCCTTCAAGTTTATCTTGTCTGTTGACTTGTTCTTGGTGTTTTGTGTGAGAAGTTTTTTACTTAATATATAATGATTCTTATTTCTGCTAAAAAAAAAAAAAAAAAGACAGTGAGGCATTACAAAGCTCTCAGCCAATGCCACATTGCCCCAATCACGTGACTTTAAAAAAATTTGTTTTCAGCCTATAGGAGACTAATGCTTGCAGTGTGCAATTATTTCTCTGCATTTCTTCTCTTTCTCCATCTTTACAGATGCCAAATTAGCATATATCTTAATTTCCTTGACTTTATTTTTTACCAGCCATGTCTTATGAAAGGTGGAAAATATAACTTTTAATGTTTTCTTCGAGGGGTTGTGTCTGTGAAGAGAGAGATTGTAACTTGAAAGTAACATTTTTATTGTTTAAAACTATATATAAAGATTTATGTAAATAATATATAAAAAATACATAAAGAAAAAAGATTTCTTTTTAATAGGAATTGTACTCATAAGACCTACGTTTGTTCTGACAGTAGGTTAGTGAAAGTTTTAACTAAATCACAAAAGTGCATTTCAAGCAAAAATATGTTAAATTTTTCTTTACCTATAAATATTTGGGGGGAGGGGAGCCGATATTTATGACTATTAATAAAATAGTTATTGAATACTTTAGAGAAACTTGAAGAAAATTTAAGGTCAGCTGAAAGATTCTAAATGTTTCTTCCAAGTAAAAGAACATTTACACTTAGAGGAAAATGGGAATCAGTTCAAACTTCTTTGAACAGCATTTATTTTTACATTTATGGACAATTTTATAAAGGACTTCTGTAGGAAAACAAAAGCATTATTAATTTCATTTTAATGTCTATCATAATGTGTAATCTGATGGATCAAATTATTGACAGAAGCATAATGTTTTTCCTTTATGTACATTAGAAACCCTATATAAGTGAAGTTTATTATAATATATGTATGTCCATTCTATGGAGCTTATACCAAATTTTATTATTCTAGATTCCTGAGAAAGTTAGAGTTGCTGTATCTTTGCTTTGAGAGCAGTTATTGATCCTATCTATGATCTTATACAGAGAAATTTGTGAGAAAGGCAAACTCCTGAAATTTTATAACTGTCTTTATGGGAAAGCACCATTCACTTTACAAGAACTAAATCATGATGCAAGTTCTAGGAATAGATTATGTATAGGTTGAAATTTGTGTGCTTTTGATTCTATGAGCTAATTTATGTTTTGTTGTTAAGATATGTGTAGGAGGAAAACAGGTTCAAATGCAAGTCTCAATGTAGAAATGCTTTGAAATTGACTTCTATTTAAGGTCACTTTTAAAAAAAGTGTTGGAGCTATTTGAGCAGTTCTAAACTATCACAGACAATTTGTTGTATAATAACCCTGTCTCATTGCAATATAGCATTTATATAACTTTACATGCAAATTAAGCTATAATCAAAGATGTTATGTTTTAGCTGCATTTAAGTCTATTGCTCAGAAAGTCAAATTCATTTAAAGCTGCTGATGCACTCAGAATATATATGTTCAGGCACTAATCTTGATTTTTTAAAAAAATGTATATGTCTACAGGTCAGCTCATATTAGAATTTGACCTGGATCATGCATTTGCTGTATCAAAAACATCATATTGTATTTTATGCTTTGGAAGTAATGCATGTTGAGTTTCATTTATCTTAAATCCATGCAAGGAATAAAACTTGAAAACCACATACATATCTTCCTTCATTAAGGGCATATTGACCACAGTTGAAAGGAAGAGCTATGACACTGTATTTAAAAACCTATGCAGTTCTTTAATGCAGAGGAGGTTGACTTTAGCTGCATTAAGCAAAGAGCTGCTGACACAGTGAAGGATTACACTGTAATTTGGAACAGGATGATTAAATGATGTACAAACTTCCTACCAGAGTCGCATACAGGATACTAGAACATATGGTTCAGGACTCTTTTTTTCCCTCAATAACTACAGATTCTGGCCAGAGATTTTTGTTGATTTGTACAAAATCTCTTGATTAGAGTCCTCAGCCATCTGCTTTAGGATAGCAATGTATGAAAATGTCAGCAGAAAGAACAGAGCTTAAAACTTATTTGTGGAAAGGATTTGAAGCTAGTATAACCATGGGCAAGACAAGGTGATCAGCCCCAATATGTCAGGAGCTAATTTATGCTGAGAGCGAAAAGAGGGTGAAAATTTTGCCAAAGTAAAGCAAAGACAAACATATATGTTCTCTATTGTTTGGAACTCACACAGATGCTGATACTTTGTCCCCTATGAGCGCCAAAATGTTACACTGTAATATTTGAAAACTGTCTGAAATTTTCTGAAACATAAATAATTATTTAAATTTTTATTATAGAGGAAACCTGAGTAGAATATTATTATTTATATCTTAGTTTTAATTCTATGTAGGGCATTCCACAATACTTAATAATCTAGATTCAACCACCACCATGTCACTGAAATTTCACTTTCATTGATCATCCGTGATGACCCAAATTTCATATCCAACTTTCTAAACTTTGCACATTTTCCACTTGACAACACCTCTCTCTCCCTCTCTCTCTCTCTTACTCTCTAACTCTCCTCACTTGTATTTCAATATAGTATATATATTTTTCTCCCACTTTCATAATCCACCCTTTTACATTCTCTTTTCTGACAAGAGTTCTTTCTTATTTGCACTTGCCGTAATATATACATTTCTACAAGTATTACATTCTTGTCATTTGGCAATTCCATTCACTCTTTCATGATTTCAACTACTATGGTTATGCACTGAAACTCAGAATTCTCTCTCAAATTTGATAATCCAATGCCACCAGTATAATCTTAAAAGACAGACACTACATTTCTCTAATAATTAGCAATGTTGAGCATCTTTTCATGTGCCTATTGGCCGTCTGGATATCTTCTTTGGAGAAATGTCTATTTTGGTCTTCTGCCTATTTTTTTTGATTGGGTTGGGATTTTTGTTGTTGTTGTTGCAATTGAGTTGTGTGAACTGTTTATTTTGAAAAATAAACCTTTGTTTGTCACATTGTTCGCAAATATTTTCTCCCATACTGTAGGTTGTCTTTTTGTTTAGTTTATGGTTTCTCTTATTGTACAAAAGCTTATGTTTGATTAGGTCCAATTTATTTATTTTTGCTTTTATTTTCTATTGCCTGGGGAGTCTAATCTAAGAAAACATTGGTAAGATTTCTGTCAGAGAATGTTTTGCTTATGTTCACTTCTAGGAATTTTATCGTGTTACGTGTTAAGCCATTTTGAGTTTATTTTTGTGTGGAATGTGAAGGTGTAGTCTAATTTCAATGATTTACATGCAGCTGTCCAGCTTTCCCAACACGACTTGATGAAGAGACTCTTTTCATGTATATTCTTACCTCCTTTGTCAAAGATTAATTGACTGTAGGTATGTGTTTATTTCTGGACTTTCTATTCTGTTCCATTGACCCATATGTCTGTTTTTGTGTCAGTACCATGCTGTTTTGATTACTTTAGCTTTGCAGTATTGTCTGAAGTCTGGGAAGGTTATGCCTTCAGCTTTGTTCTTTTTCCTCAGGATTTCTTTGGCAGTTCTGGGTCTTTTATGCTTCTGTATACATTTTAGGATTACTTGATCTAGTTCTGTGAAAAATGTCATGGATAATTTGATAGGGATCACACTGAGTCTGTAGATCGTTTTGGGTAATATGGTCATTTTAACAATATTAATTCATCTAATCCAAGAGTGTGGGATATCTTTCCATTTCTTTGAATCATTTAAAATTTACTTTATCAATGTTTTATAGTTCTCAGTATATAAATCTTTCACCTCCTTGGTCAGGTTTACTCCTAAGTATTTTTTATTGATGAGATTTTAAAAGGGATTTTTTTTACTTCCCTTTCTGATATTTCATTGTTAATATAAAGAAATGCAACAGCTTTATGTATGTTAATCTTATATCCTACTACCTTGCTGAATTCTTTTACGTATTCTAGTAGTTCTACAATGTGGTATCACCTCACACTGTTCAGAATGGTCATCATTAAAATGTCTAAAAATAACAAATGCTGAAGAGGGTGTGGAGAAAAGGGAACCCTCCTACACTGTTGGTGGGAATGTAAGTTGTTGCAGCCACTATGCAAAACAGCAGGCAGTTTCCTTAAAAAACTAAAAATAGAGTTGCCATATGATCCAGCAATCCCACTCCTGGGCATGTATCCAGATAAAGCTCTAATTTGAAAAGATATAGGCACCCTAGCACTATTAGTACCCTAGCACCAATAGGAGCACTATTTACAATAACCAAGACATGGAAGCAACCTAAATGTCCATTAGCAGACGAATGGATAAATAAGATGTGGTTTGTATACAATAGAATGCTAGTCAGCCATAGAAAAGAAGGAAATAATGACATTTGCAGCAACATGTATGGACTTAAAGATTATCATACTAAGTTAAGTAACTCAGAAATAAAAAGACAAATACCATATGGCGTCATTTATATGTGGAATCTAAAATACAATACAAATGAACTTACTTATGAAACAGAAACAGACACAGAAAAGAAACTTACAGTTACCAAAGGGAGAAGTGGGTGGGGGAGGGATAAATTAGGAGGATGGGAATATCAGATACACACTACTATATATAAAATAGATAAATAATAAGGTCTTACTGTAGAGCACAGAGAACTATATTCAATATCCTGTAACAAACATAATGGAAGAGAGTATGAAAAAATATGTATATGTATGTGTAACTGAATCATTTTACTGTACACCAGAAACTAACACAACATTGTGAATCAACTATACTTTAATAAAAATAAATAAATAATACAGACTACAAAAACATACCTAAAAGCACTCCTCCAAAAAAAATTTCCACTTAACTAAAGAAATAACTTTAAAAACAACAACCACCACAAAATATCTTAGCTTTCCTTTCTGACCTTCCCATTTTGATGAAATGTATGCTAATAAATATTAGTCCCAGAAGAACTAAAAATAAAATGGTTAAGAATTGTAGGCACTTGTAAGACACATACATACATGCTGCTAGTTCTAATATCAGTAGAAATTGCAGGGCAGTCATGTCCTGTACATGGTATAATTGGCTGAGGCTTCCCGTGGCTTAGACAATAAGCAAATTGAAGAGAGGACACTGTTGCCTTAATATCCTAAATGAATTGGTTAGGTCCGAAATGCTATATGGAACTCCTTCCCTATTTCTCCTGTAAGCCAATAAAATAAGGGCTGGTAAACAGATAGGCTTCCCACTCAGAGAACTAATTGGGGGCGAGACTTCCTCTTTTTCTCCATCCATTATTCACCCATAAAGGAGGACTGACATCTACTTTTTTTTAATCCAGGTAGGAAGAAGCTACTCAAGCATGGTTTTGACCCTTTGAGCTTTAAGTCTCTGTCTTATATTGGCCTGCCTGCAGTTGGAGCTGTCATCCTTTCAAATCTTACTATCATACTGTGCTCACATCAGGGTCAGAGCAGCCTGAGTCCTGGATTCTAGAGTTGGGACTGTAGTCCCATGGCTCTATTCTTGACCAATATTCTTCTGTATTCATAGAATAAACACTGTTGTATTGGTTGGGCAAATTAAGTAGACACCCCATACACACATTTTACTAGAAAGAATTGGATTTACAGAGAGGTAGCATGAAGCCCCCATGCTACAATAGACCCCAGTTTTGATCATTTATCTAAATTAATAAGCAATAAAGAAGATACTATTTTTGAAGAATATAGGAGAAAATTTTTGTGATACTGAGTTAGGCAAAGATTTTTCAAAGATAGCAAAATAAGCACAGTTTACAAAAGAAAAAATGATAAAAGGGGATTCAACAAAGTAAAATAATTTACACATTGGAAGACATTATTAAGATAACAAGAAGGCAAGTGTACTTGGAGAAATGTTTTGAAAACCTATCTGTAAAAGAGCTTATATCCAGAATATATACAAAAGTCTTATAACTCAATAATAAGAAGATAAACCATCTAAGAAAAAATAATGGTCAAATTATTTGAACATATATTTCTAAATTATATATATAAATATATACACATATATTTATATGTATATATATCCAATAAGCACATGAAATATGCTCATCAATATTCATGAGAAAAATGCAAACTAAACCAATGAGATACCAGTACACACCCACTAGAACAGTTTAAGACTAACATACCAACTGCGGGTGAGCATGTGAACCAACTGGAAATTTTGTAGATTAGTGATGCAAATGCAAGGTGGTCCAACCACTTTGGAAAGCAGCATGGCAAATCTTATAAAGGTGAATATATGCTTATCATATGATTGAGCAATTCCACTCCTAGCTATTTACCCCCAAAATAACATATGTCTACAGAAAGATGACACATAATATCCAAAATCTGGATGCAAGCATACAAACCCATAAGTGGTAGATGGATAAGAAATTCTAGGATAGTCATACTATGAAATAATACTCAGAAATTAAAGGAAATAGAATATTTATATATGCAATAACATGGATGAATTTCATAACAGCGTGCCAAGTGAAGAGCCAAATACAAAAATTACATATTGTATGATTCCAAATATATGCAGTTCTAAGAAAAAAAAGAAAAATTATAATGACTGTAGGCAGATTCAGAGAATGTCTGGGGCCATGGGTGGGTGCAATAAGGAAGTAAGAAACTTTATGATGAGGAAAAGGCTCTATTGTGGTTATACAACTGTAAACAATTATACACATTCAAGGTTTACTTAAATTGAGTGAATTTCATTGAATGTAAATAAGAATTTAATGAAAACATAATCCTATCTAAGCTACCTATTCTCTCTGTGGCACTATTTTTTTGTTGTTGTTTATTGAGATATATTTGACAAAAAAATCAAATAGTTACAGCGTATAATTTGGTGAATTTTGACTTATTTGTACACTTATGAAATAATCACCATAATCTAGATAATGAATGAGTCTAACCATACATGTTCTTATGCCCCTTTGTTATATATCACCCCTATCATATCTCCAGTTAACCACTGGTCTGCTTTCCATCCCTATAGATCAATTGGTATTTCCTAGAATTTTATATAAATAGAATAATGCACTATGCACTTTATTTTTTCCTGATTTCTTTCATTCAGCATAAATATTGTGAGATTCATATAGTTGAATTCACAAATAATGTGTTTCTTTTTATTGCTGAGACATATCCATTGTATCAATATACCAAGGTCTATTAATCTATTCAATTATTAATGGACATTAGTGTGATTTCCAGTTAGGAGCTATTAAAAAGCTGCTACGAATATTTGTATAAATCTTTGTGTCTTCTTTTCCCATTATAAATACCTACGTGTTGAATGACTGGAACATGATAGCTGTATGTTTCAAATTTTAAGGAAACTACCAGCCTGTTTTCTAAAAAACTCTACCATTTTGCATCTCTGTTAGTAGTAGATAAAAGTACTAGTCCACATCTTTGAAAACTTATTATGTTCATTCTTACTTTTTAATTTCCTGAAGTATTTTTGTCTTCTGAAATTTGAGACTGTTGTGAGGATTAAATAAGATAATGCTTTTAACACATATAGTATATCTGAATTCAATAAATAGCAAGTTATTGTGATTGCTCTTCTTGTTATTACTCATTGTTTTAAATTTCTGCACCAAGCTAAATCAATGTAAACATATACAGAAATATTTTGCTTTTCAATACATTAATAATGAACTATAAAAGAAAGAAAAATTAAGAAACAATCCCCTTTAAAATCACATTAAAAAGAACAAAATACCTAAGAATAAACTTAACCAAGGAGACACAAGACCCATACTCTGAAAATTTTGAAACACTGATAAAGAAAATTAAAGATGATATAAAGAAATAGAAAGATATCCTGTGTTCATAGGTTGGAAGAATTAATGTTAAAATATCCATGCTAACCAATCAATGTACAGATTTGATGCAATCTCTATCAAAATACCCTTGACATATTCCCAGAACTAGAACAAATAATCCTAAAATTTATATGGAAACACAAAAGATCTCAAATAGCCAAAGCAATCTTGAGAAAAAAGAACAAAGCTGGAGGTATCATGCTCCCTGTCTTCAGACTATACTACAAAGTTACAGTAATCAAAACAGTATGGTACTGGAATAAAATCAGACATATAGAATGATGGAACAAAATAGAGAACTCAGAAATAAACCCACACATTTATGGTCGATTAATCCACAACAAAGACATCAAGAATATACAATGGGGAAAAGACAGTTTCTTCAATATGTCATGCTGTGATAACTGGACAGTTACATATAAAAGAATGAAATTATAACATTTCCTCACACCATACACAAAAATAAACTCAAAATGGATTAAAGACCTAAATATAACACTAGAAACCAAAAAATTCCTAGAAGAAAACATAGGAAGAACACTCTTTGGCATAAATCATATCAATATTTTTTTGGCTCTTTCTCCTAAGGCAAGGGAAACAAAAGGAAAAATAAACAAATGGGATCTAATTAAACTTAAAAGCTTTTGCACAGCAAAGGAAACTATCAATAAAATGAAAAGACAACCTACAAAAGGAAGAAAATATTTGCAAATGACATGACCGATAAGAGGTTAACATTCAAAACACATAAGCAGCTCATGCAACTCAACATCAAAAAACAAGCAACCTGATTAAAAATAAGCAGAACACCTGAACAGACATTTCTCCAAGAAGACTTACAGATAGCCAACAGCTGCATGAAAAGATGTGGTATATATACACAATGGAATATTACTAGACCATGAAAAAATGCAAATTTGCCATTTGAAAGAACATGGATTATGCTTAGTGAAATAAGTCAAATAGAGATTCAGATAGAGTTATATATCACTTATATGTGGGAAGTAGGAAATAAAACAAACAAATGAATATAACAAAACAGAAATAGACTCACAGATATACAGAGGAAGCTAATGGTTACCAGTGGGGAGAGGGAAGGGGGGAGGGGAAACATGGGGTAGCAGTTTAAGAGGCACAAAATACTATGTATAAAATAAACTACAAGCAAATAAAGTACAGCACAATATAACCAATATTTTAAGACTTTTTTTTCACATCTTTATTGGACTATAAATGCTTTACAATGTTGTGTCAGTTTCTGCTATACAACAAAGTGAATCAGCTATATGTATACATATATCCCCATATCTCCTCCCTCTTGAGCATCCCTCCCACCCTCCCTATCCCATCCCTCTAGGTCATCACAAAGCACCAAGCTGATCTCCCTGTGCTATGCAGCAGCTTCCCACTAGCTATCTATCTTACATTTGGTAGTGTATATATGTCAGTGCTACTCTCTCACTTCATCCCAGCTTCCCCTTTCCCCCCGTGCCCTCAAGTCTGTTCTCTATGTCTTTGTCTTTATTCCTGTCCTGCCACTAGGTTCATCAGTACTGCTTTTTAAAATTCCATATATATGCATTAGCATACGATATTTGCTTTTCTCTTTCTGACTTACTTCACTCTGTATGACAGACTCTAGGTCCATCCACCTCACTACAAATAACTCAGTTTCGTTCCTTTTTATGGCTGAGTAATATTTCATTGTATATATGGGCCACATCTTCTTTATCCAATCATCTGTTCATGGACATTTAGGTTGCTTCCATGTCCTGGCTATTGTAAATAGAGCTGCAATGAACACTGTGCTACATGACTCTTTTTGAATTATGGTTTTCTCAGGGTATATGCCCAGTAGTGGGATTGCTGGGTCACATGGTAGTACTATTTTTAGTTTTAAGGACGGTTCTCCATAGTGGCTATATCAATTTACATTCCTACCAACAGTGCAAGAGGGTTCCCTTTTCTCCACACCTTCTCCAGCATTTATGGTTTGTAGATTTTTGATGATGGCCATTCTGACTGGTGTGAGGTGATACGTCACTGTGGTTTTGATTTGCATTTCTCTGTTGATTAGTGATGTTGAGCACCTTTTCATGCATTTGTTAGCCATCTGTATGTCTTCTTTAGAGAAATGTTTATTTAGGTCTTCCACCCATTTTTGGACTCGGTTGTTTGTTTTTGTGATACTGAGCTGCATGAGCTGCTTGCATATTTTGGAGATTAATCCTTTGTCAGTTGCTTCATTTACAAATATTTTCTCCCATTCTGCAGGTTGTCTTTTTGCCTTGTTTATGGTTTCCTTTGCTGTGTAAAAGCTTTTAAGTTGCATTAGGTCCCATTTGTTTATTTTTGTGTTTATTTCCCTTAATCTAGTAGGTGGGTCAAAAAGGATCTTGCTGTGACTTATGTCATAGAGTGTTCTGCCTATGTTTTCCTCTAAAGGTTTTATAGTGTCTGGCCTTACATTTAGGTCTTTAATCCATTTTGATTTTGTTTTTGTGTATGGTGTTAGGAAGTGTTCTAATTTCATTCTTTTACATGTAGTTGTCCATTTTTCCCAGCACCATTTGTTGAAGAGGTTGCCTTTTCTCCATTGTATATTCTTCCCTTCTTTGTCACAGATAAGGTGACCATATGTGCATGGGTTTATCTCTGGGCTTTCTGTCTTGTTCCATTGATCTATATTTCTGTTTTTGTGCCAATACCATACTGTCTTGGTTACTGTAGCTTTGCAGTATAGTCTGAAGTCAGGGAGCCTGATTTTTCCAGCTCCGTTTTTCTTTCTCAACATTGCTTTGGTTATTCAGGGTCTTTCCACACAAATTGTAAAATTTTTTGTTCTAGTTCTGTGAAAAGTGCCGTGGGTTGATTGATTTGATAGGGATTGCATTGAACCTGTAGATTGCTTTGGGTAGTAGAGTCATTTTCACAATATTGATTCTTCCAATCCAGGAGCATGGTATATCTCTCCATCTGTTTATGTTATCTTTGATTTCTTTCATCAGTGTCTTATAGTTTTCTGCATACAGGTCTTTTGCCTCCTTAGGTAGGTTTATTCCTAGGTATTTTATTCTTTTTCTTGCAATGGTAAATGGGATTGTTTCCTTAATTTCTCTTTCTGATTTTTTGTTGTTAGTGCATAGGAATGCAAGAGATTTCTGTGCATTAATTTCGTATCCTGCAACCTTACCAAATTCATTGATTAGTTTTAGTAGTTTCCTGGTGGCATCTTTAGGATTTTCTATGTATAGTATAATGTCATTGGCAAACAGTGACAGTTCTACTTCTTCTTTTCCAATTTGGTTCCCTTATATTTCTTTTTCTTCCCTGACTGCTGTGGCTAGGACCTCCAATACTATGTTGAATAAGAGTGGCAAGAGTGGACATCCGTGTCTTGTTCCTGATCTTAGAGGAAATGCTTTCAGTTTTTCACCACTGAGAGTAATGTTTGCTATGGGTTTGTTGTACATGGCCTTCACTATCTTGAGGTAGGTGCCCTCTATGCCCACTTTCTGGAGAATTTTTATCATAAATGGGTGTTGAATTTTATCAAAAGCTTTTTCTGCAGCTGTTGAGATGGTCATGTGGTTTTTATTCTTTAATTTGTTAATATGGTTTATCACATTGATTGTTTTGCATATATTGAAGAATCCTCACATCCCTGGGATAAATCTCACTTGATCATGGTGTATGATCCTTTTAATGTGTTGTTGGATTCTGTTTGCTAGTATTTTGTTGAGGATTTTTGCATCCTGATTTTTTCATCAGTGATATTGGTCTATAATTTTCTTTTTTTGTGACCTCTTTGGTTTTGGTATCAGGGTGATGGTGACCTCGTAGCATGAGTTTTTTCCTCCCTCTGCAATTTTTTGGAAGAGTTTGAGGATAGGTGTTAGCTCTTCTCTAAATGTTTGATAGAATTCGCCTGTGAAGCCATCTGGTCCTGGGCTTTTTTTGTTGGAAGATTTTTAATCAGAGTTTCAATTTCAGTGCTTGTGATTGGTCTGTTCATATTTTCTACTTCTTCCTGGTTCAACTCGGCAGGTTGTGCATTTCTAAGAATTTGTCCATTTCTTTCAGGTTGTCCATTTTATTGGCATAGAGTTGCTTGTAGTAGTCTCTTAGGATGCTTTGTATTTCTGCAGTGTCTGTTGTAACTTCTCCTTTTTCATTTCTAGTTTTATTGATTTGAGTCCTCTCCCTCTTTTTCTTGATAGTCTGGCTAATGGTTTATCAATTTTGTTTATCTTCTCAAAGAACCAGCTTTTAGTTTTATTGATCTTTGCTATTTTTTTCTTTGTTTCTATTTCATTTATTTCTGCTCTTATCTTTACGATTTCTTTCCTTCTATTAATTTTGGGTTTTCTTCTTCTTTTTCTAGTTGCTTTAGGTGTAAGTTTAGATTGTTTATTTGAGATTTTTCTTGTTTCTTCAGGTGAGCTTGAATAGCTATGAACTTGCCTCTTAGAACTCCTTTGCTGTGTCCCATAGGTTTTGGATCATCGTGTTTTCGTTGTCATTTGTTTCTAGGTATTTTTAAATTTCCTCTTTGATTTCTTCAGTGATCTCTTGGTCATTTGGCAGTGCACTGTTTAACCTCCATGTATTTGTGTTTTTTACTGGTTTTTTTCCTGTAATTGATTTCTAATCTCATAGCGTTGTGGTTGGAAAAGATGATTGATACGACTTCAATTTTCTTAAATATTCCAAGGTTTGATTTGTGACCCAAAATGTGATCTATTTTGGAGAACGTTCCATGTGCACTTGAGAAGAATGTGTATTCTGCCACTTTCGGGTGGAATGTCCTAAAAATATCAATTAAGTCTATTTGGTCTATTGTGTCATTTAAACCCTGTGTTGGCATATTTATTTTCTGTCTGGATGATCTGTCTATTGGTGTAAGTGGGGTGTTAAAGTCCCCCACTATTATTGTGTTACTGTCTATTTCTCCTTTTATGGCTGTTAGAATTTGCCTTATGTATTGAGGTGTTCCTATGTTGGGTGCATAAATATTTATAATTGTTATGTTCTCTTCTTGGATTGATCCCTTGATAATTATGTAGTGGCCTTCCCTATCTCTTATAACAGTCTTTTATTTTAAAGTCTATTTTATCTGATATGAGAATTGCTACACCAGCTTTCTTGTGATTTCCATTTGCATGGAATGTCTTTGCCCATCCTGTCACTTTCAGTCTGTATATGTCCTTAGGTCTGAAGTGGGTTTCTTGTAGACATCATATATAAGGGTTTTGTTTTTGTATCTATTCAGCCAGTCTGTGTCGTTTGGTTGGAGCATTTAATCCATTTACATTCAAGGTGATTATCGAAATGTATGTTCCTATTACCATTTTCTTAATTGATTTGCATTTAATTTTCTGGGTCTTTTTCTTCTCTTGTGTTTCCCACTTAGAGAAGTTCCTTTAGCATTTGTTGTAAAGCTGGTTTGGTGGTGCTGAATTCTCATGGCTTTTGCTTGTCTGTGAAACTTTTGATTTCTCCATTGAATCTGAATGAGATCCTTGCTGGGTAGAGTAATCTTGGTTGTAGGTTTTTCCTTTTCATCACTTTCAATATGTCCTGCCACTCCCTTCTGGCTTGCAGAGTTTCTGCTGAAAGATCAGCTGTTAACCTTATGAGGATTCCCTTCTATGTTATTTGTTGCTTTTCCCTTGCAGCTTTTAATATTTTTTCTTTGTATTTAACTTTTGATAGTTTGATTAATATGTGTCTTGGCGTGTTTCTCTTTGGGTTTATCCTGTATGGGACTCTGTGCTTCCTGGACTTGATTGACTATTTCCTTTCCCATGTGGGGGAAGTTTTCGACTATAATCTCTTCAAATATTTTCTCAGACCCTTTCTTTTTCTCTTCTTCTTCTTGGACCCCTATGATTCAAATGTTGGTGCATTTAATGTTGTCCCAGAGGTCTCTGAGACTGTCCGCAATTCTTTTCATTCTTTTTTTCTTTATTCTGCTCCCTGGCAGTTATTTCCACCATTTTATCTTCCAGCTCATTTACCCATTTTCTGCTTCAGTTATTCTGCTACTGATTCCTTCTAGAGTATTTTTAATTTCACTTATTGTGTTGTTCATCACTGTTTGTTTGCTCTTTTGTTCTTCTAGATCCTTGTTAAATGTCTTTTGTATTTGTTCCATTCTGTTTCCAAGATTTTGGATCGTCTTTACTATAATTACTCTGAAATCTTTTTCAAGTAGGTTGACTATTTCATCTTCATTTATTTGGTCTTGTACGTTTTTACCTTGCTCCCTTGCCTGTAACATATTTTTTTGCATTTCATTTCTGTTTTTTGATGGGTGGGGCTGTATTCTTGTCTTACTGCTTGTTTGGTCTGAGGCATCCAGCACTGGAGTTTGCCAGCAGTTGGATAGAGCCGGCTCTTGGTGCTGAAATGAGGACCTCCAGGAGGCCTCACTCCGATTAATATTCCCTGGGGTCTGAGGTTCTCTGTTAGTCCAGTGGTTTGGACTCAGAGCCCCCAGTACAGGAGCTTGGGCCCGACCTCCAGCCTGGGAACCAAGATCCCACAAGCTGTGTGGTGTGGCAAAAAAAGAAAAAGAAAAAGAAAAAAAGGAGCAATACAATAACAAAGAATAAAAAACAAAATAAAATTAGAAAGATAAAAAAATACATTAGGAAAAATAAAAATATAATTGAAACAACTGCAACAAGGTAAAATAAAATCACAAAAGAAAAAGGAAAAAAAAAGGGGGGGGGGCGGCAAACAAGCCAAAAGGAGCAGAAGAATAAGAAAGCATAAAGAATAAAAGAAAATTAGAAAAATAAAATATTAGAAAAAATATATAAAAGAATCAACAACAATGAATCAACAAGGTAAAACAGAACCCCAATCTAAAAGAGGAAAAAAGGAAAAAAAAAAGCCTGGCTATGGGGCCAGAGTTTAGGCAGGGTTGGAACTTAGGCAGGGGTGGGATTTAGGGTGGGGAGGGACCTAGGCAGGTGGGGGGGTGACTTTTGAGCATGGGGCAGAGCCTAGACTCAGGACCCATGCGGCTGGAAAAAATCTTGGGGGCGGGGCCTAGGCAGGGTGACTTTAAAGTGTGGGGCACGGCCTCTGCTTAGGACCTGCTCGGAGGCAGAGAGGCAGCACATGGAAAGGAGGCCCTCCAGAGTGTGGAGTTCCAGAATTTGGGGGTAGAGCCCTGGGTGAAGGTGTGTGGGTGGGGTTTAGGCCCAGCGAGGTTGGAGGGGGTCTCAGAGGGGTCTCCGAGTGTAGAGGTAGGGCCCTTGGTGGGGGTGTAGGGGCAGGGCTTAGGCTCTACATGGCAGGAGGGAGGCTCCGAGGGCAGAGGATTAGGCCCCGGAGCCCAACATGCTCCCCAGTGCCTAAGTGGACTGGGAAAGCACTGGCTGCATTCCCTTCTGTTCCTTCGTACCCCTCCCCCACCGTCTCCCCCAGGGTCTCCCCTAGAGACTAAGTGTAGTTTGCTAAATATCCTATACTGACCAGGACAGCTCTCCACAAAAAAAAAATCATCTGGCCCCAAATATCAATAGTGCTGCAGTTGAAAAGACATCTTCATGGAGCTGGGGGAATCAGGCTCCCTGACTTCAGACTATATTACAAAGCTTCAGTAATCAAGACAGTTTGGTACTGGCACAAAAACAGAAATATAGATCAATGGAACAGGATAGAAAGCCCAGAGATAAACCCACACACATATGGTCAACTTATCTTTGATAAAGGAGGCAAGCATATACAGTGGAGAAAAGACAGCCTCTTCAATAAGTGGTGCTGGGAAAATTGGACAGGAACATGTAAAAGTATGAAATTAGAACACTCCCTGACACCATGCTCAAAAATAAACTCAAAATGGATTAAAGACCTAAGTGTAAGGGCAGACACTATCAAACTCTTAGAGGAAAACATAGGCAGAACACTCTATGACATATATCACAGCAAGATTCTTTTTGACCCAGCTCCCAGAAAAATGGAAATAACACAAATAAACAAATGGGACCTAATGAAACTTAAAAGCTTTTGCACAGCAAAGGAAACCATAAACAAGACCAAAAGACAACCCTCAGAATGGGAGAAAATATTTGCAAATGAAGCAACTGACAAAGGATTAATCTCCAAGATTTACAAGCAGCTCATGCAGCTCAATAACAAAAAAACGAACAACCCAATCCAAAAATGGGCAGAAGATCTAAATAGACATTTCTCCAAAGAAGATATACAGGTGGCCTACAGACACATGAAAGAATGCTCAACATCATTAATCATTAGAGAAATGCAAATCAAAACTACAATGAGATATCATCTCACACTGGTCAGAATGGCCATCATCAAAAAATCTAGAAACAATAAATGCTGGAGAGGGTGTGGAGGAAAGGGAACACTCTTGCACTGTTGGTGGGAATGTAAATTGATACAGCCACTATGGAGAACAGTATGGAGGTTCCTTAAAAAACTACAAATAGAATTACCATACGACACAGCAATCCCACTACTGGGCATATACCCTGAGAAAACCATAGGTCAAAAAGAGTCATGTACCAAAATGTTCATTGCAGCTCTATTTACAATAGCCAGGACATGGAAGCAACCTAAATGTCCATCGACAGATGAATGGATAAAGAAGATGTGGCACATATATACAATGGAATATTACTCAGCCATAAAAAGAAATGAAATGGAGGTATTTGTAATGAGGTGGATGGAGTTAGAGTCTGTCATACAGAGTGAAGTAAGTCAGAAAGAGAAAAACAAATACAGTATGCTAACACATATATACGGAATCTAAGGGAAAAAAAAAAAAAAAAGGCCATGAAGAACCTAGTGACAAGATGGGAATAAAGACACAGACCTACTAGAGAATGGACTTGAGGATATGGGGAGGGGGTGGGGTGAGATGTGACAGGGTAAGAGAGTGTCATGGACATATATACACTACCAAATGTAAAATAGATAACTAGTGGGAAGCAGCCGCATAGCACAGGGAGATCAGCTCGGTGCTTTGTGACCACCTAGAGGGGTGGGATGGGGAGGGTGAGAGGGAGGGAGATGCAAGAGGGAAGAGAAATGGGAACATATTGTATATGTATAACTGATTCACTTTGTTATAAAGCAGAAGCTAACACACTATTGTAAGGCAATTATACTTCAATAAAGATGTTTAAAAAAAAAAAAAAAAGAAAAGACATCTTCAAAATAAATGTTTTAAGATCAGTTTTGAAGCATGAGGCACAAGTAAAAATTAAAAGAGATACTACATGAAGAGACTATTTAACGTAATAAGAATAATCTCAATCTGGCACTCCTGGTTATATATTCAATGATTCGTAAGTACTTGGGAAAAGAAGATTTGGAAGATTTGAAGTAAAAGTATGTGATTACATACCTTAATTATCTGAGATCTTACAGTTGCTAATTCTGCCTTAAAAATGACAGAATGACAAAATATAGGCTTAATGAATACATCTAAACGTTTAAAAGTGCTACTTGCAGTAAAATACCTGGCATTCTTATTATATCATAATGATGGAGAAAACAAAATATTAAAAATTGGACATAGAAAAAATATCTAAAGTTAAAACTGATTTTTATAAAAGATACAAGAAGAAAGGGAAGCAGAGACAAAATGTATGTGCTGTATATATAAGTACAGTTAGAAACAAATTCAAATATATCTTAGAGTACAAGTAAAATTTAAAAATCACAGATAATTATTAAAGTAGTGTCTGTCCAAAATCAAGTAAACGAGGACACAAAGAAATCAGGGATCACATATATTTCAACCATGTTTAATTCAAGGAAAAAACACCAAGAATGACAATGAATGATGATGTGTGCAAAGTTTTTAAAATTTGCAATACAGATGAAACTATGGTAATCACTTAGATGTAAAAAAAAGAAAATGAATTATACAAAAAAGCAACAGAAAATAAATAATTATGAAACATAAATTAACACGTTAGTAATCTAAAAAAGTTTGAAATCAATCAATAAATGTAAAAATCATTATCACACCTAAACTGAGGAAAGGCTAACCAAAGAAAAAGAGAACATATGTAAATAATTACATGATAGAAAAAATAAGTTAGGCATGACCGCAAATATAAAGACATTTTAAAATCATAAGATCTATTCACACCTAACTTGTGTGCCAGTAAGTAACAAAAATAGATGCAGTACTTGCTAGGAAATTATGCATTTCAAAAGCCAAACAGAAAAAAATGAATCCACATATAAAGACAATTATATAATTTTAAAATAAGTACTATCAAAAGGCAATTTGCAAGAAATTTCAGGTAAAAGCTATTACATTTTCCAAAAATAGATTATTTTTATGTTAGTTAAATGGATTTCTCTTTTGTTTTTCACTTAACCATTTATATTGGAAATATGACACCACAATTTTCTAAAACTGTCTTTTTTCTATGATTATGAATATATTTTAATTGCATAGCTATTGATAAGCTTTGAGAGAGAAACCAATTTTCTGTAAGAATTCCATTAAGCACTTAAATTCCTTATTTAGTTTTTAAAAAGATTTCCATTTTGAATTGTCAACTATAATTATGTTATCTAGCATGTTATTTTTCATGTATTCATTTTATTTCATGTTCAGGTCATTTAGCTGTTTGATTTTTCTAGAACAAATTTACCAGTATTGTATTTTACCACTTGCAGGGTTAGTGGTTACCTTTTAAGTTTTGCATTAGATATTTATGCCTGAGTTGGAGTAAATAATTGATATTTTGTTGTATTTCTCAGGAAATTTACAATAAAACTGGCAAGAATTTGTCTATGGCAATGCTGTTTGTTTCTGTGTTCTTCAGATCACAGATTTTAACAAAATAAAAGGTAAATTTCAGTGCAAAAATATAATCATGGCATAAAAGACTTATTACTAGACAGTGATGAATTGCTGGTACTGTGTTTCTCATCTTGCTGTACAGAATCTTAACACTAGACAGTATGCACACAGCAACTATTTTCAGGTGTTGGACAACAGACATAGTCCTGCAATCCCTGAGCAAAGAAAAACACACAAAGTGAGCCTCATCTTTACTCTGGCTCTCTGCCTTGGAATAATTTTCAGATACCTGCTTAGGGAGCATAAGAGATAGAACCCAAGGTCAGGACATCCTCATTGAGCTGATGAGGCAGATATTGGAATTCACAGCAGCTGGAGCAGCTAGAACCTACAGATCAGGGTATTTATTATTGGAATAAGAAATGGAAAGGTCGGGTCTAATAAATGTGTGTAATTATTCCCCACTGTCCTTGCTGAGAGCTGGACTACAAATATGAGGGCCCTACCAGCAAGCAGATATCTCATGGTTAAGAGCAGAACCAAGTTAACAGAACCATACAGTACTTGGGGACATCAAAGGTATAGACATGTAGAGTGAAGTGATCTCCTAAATACTCAGGGTATTTGTTTTAGGAACTAAAAAAGTCACTGAGGTATTTGGCCCCTGGTTGAAAAACTATGTGTGATCTTTCAGGCTCAATAATAGGCCATTACAAAGGCTGAACCTTTGGCCAGCCATGTGAGAGAAAGCTGCCTTCCCAACATCACTTAGTGCATGGTCGTCTGAAGCTGCAGTCAAGGATTCAGGCCCCTTTGGCCGGTCATGCTCTTTTCCTATCTGCATTCCTAGCCCCTGTGCCTTCATTCCCAGGAACTTGGGCAGAGGTCTTCTGCTGAGGTTTCCCCACTCTAACTCAGTACCCAGTGCTTCTCCACTCCTAGCCCTTTGCCTTGCCCTCCTCCCTTGACCCTAGACTCCATAAAACTGCCAGAGTATACTGTTTGGTGGGGGGGGGGCCCTCAACACTGAGATGACTCCTACTTCTTTGTTGATCCACTTGATCTTCAACCCATGTGCCTTTCCATGGGGGAAAGTGGGAGAGGGAGTTGGGTTTCTCTCCAGTTTGAGACTCTTGTTTTTGCCATCACAGTAAGTGATTAAAGGCCTAACTCTTTCATTTTTGTCTTGTTCTTATTCTGACACTTGGCAGCTCAGTCCTCTCTCCCAGCTCAGCAGAGCTCCTGACAGAGATGGCTTAAGAACTATATTAAAAAGCTTAAAACTACCACCATGAACCAGTGGAATTTGAAATTGAAAACAGTACCATTGATATTAACACCCCAAAATGATATACTTATATAGAAACCTAACAAATTATCTGTGAGACCTATATGAAGAAAACTACAAAACTCTGATGAAAGATATCAGAGAAGAACTAAATAAATGAAGAGGAATTTTACGTTCATAGATTGGAGACTCAGCATTGTGAAGATGTCTATTATTCTCAACTTGATCTACAGATTCAATGCAATTCCAATTAAAATGCCAGCAAGTTTTTTTTGTTATTGACAAACTGAGTCTAAAGTTTACATGGAGAAGCAAAGACCTATAAGGCAACATGATATTGGAGAAGAACAAAGTGGGAAGACTAACACTACCCGACTTCAAGACTTATAAAGCTACAGTGATCAAGACAATTTGGTACTGGTGAAAGTTTAAAAAAGAGATCAATGGAACAGAACCAGGATCCCAGACATAAACTCATTTAAGGATGGTCAACTGATCTTTGGCAAAGGAGCAAATGCAGTAAAATGAAGCAAAGAAAATTTTTTCAACAAGTGGTGCTAGAAGAAAAGAATGGACCTAGACACAGACCTTACACCCTTCACCAAAATTAACTCAAAGTGGATAATAGGCCTAAATATAAAACTAAAACCAAAACAACTCCTAGAAGATAACATGGGAGAAAACCTAGATGACCTTTGTTATGGCAATGATTTTTTAGATACAACACGAAAGGCATGATCCGTGAAAGAAATAATTGATAAGTTGGACTTCATTAAAATTAAAAACTTCTCTGTGAAAGATGATGTCAAGAGAATGAGAAGACAAGCCACAGACTGGAAGAAAAGATTTGCAAAAGATACATCTGATAAAGGACTGTTATACAGAATATACAAAGAGTGCTTAAAACTCAACAGTAAGAAGACCAATGATGTGATTAAAAAATACATCAAAGACCTAAACAGGCATCTCAGTGAAGAAGATAAAGAGATGGCAGGGGAGCATTTGAAAAGATGTTCAGCATCATATGTCACGAGGTGCTTGCAAATTAAAACAGTGAGATATCACTACCCACTTATTAGAATGGCCAAAATCCAAAACATTGACAATACCAACTGCTGGTGAGGATGTGGAGAAAAAGAAACTCTCATTCATCCCTTGTGGGGATGCAAAATGGTACAGCCACTTTGGAAGTCAATTTGACAATTTCTTACAAAATGAGTGTACTCTTACCATACAATCCAACAATTGCGCTCCTTGGTATCTCCCCAGGAAATTGATATCCTTCAGTAGGTGAATGGATAAACAAACTGTGGTACATCCAAACCACGAAATATTATTCAGCACTAAAAAGAAATGAGCCATCAAGTCATGAAAAGATATAAGGGAACGTTAAATGCATATTACCAAGTGGAAGAAGCTAATCTGAAAAGGCTACATACTGTGTGATTCCAAATATATGGCATTCTAGAAAAGACAAAACTATGAAGACAATAAAAAGATCAGGGCTTCCCTGGTGGCGCAGTGGTTGAGAATCTGCCTGCCAATGCAGGGGACACGGGTTCGAGCCCTGGTCTGGGAAGATCCCACATGCCACGGAGCAACTAGGCCCGTGAGCCACAATTACTGAGCCTGCGCGTCTGGAGCCTGTGTTCCGCAACAAGAGAGGCCGCGATAGTGAGAGGCCCGCGCATCGCGATGAAGAGCGGCCCCCGCTTGCCGCAACTGGAGAAAGCCCTCGCACAGAAACGAAGACCCAACACAGCCATAAATAATTAAATAAATAAATTTAAAATAAATGTGATTTGAATAAAATATAAAATCTGGTTTAAAAAAAAAAAAAGGATTCCTTCTTAAAAAAAAAAAAAAAAAAAAGATCAAAAAGTTGGGTAGGGAGGATAGAAGAATGAATAAGCAGAGGACAAAGGATTTTTAGGGCAGTAAAATGATTTTTTATGATACTACAGTGGTGTATATATGTCATTATACATTTGTCTAAGCCCATAGAATGTACAACACTAAAAGTGAACCTTAATGTAAACTATGGCTTTGAGTAATAATGATGTGCCAATGTAGGTTCATGAATTATAACAAATGTACCACTGGGGTACAGAATGTCAGTAGTGGGGAAGATTGTGTGTGTATATGAAAACAGAGTATATGGGAATTCTGTGCACTTTCCACTCAATTTTGCTGTAAATCTGAAACTGCTATAAAAATAAAGTTTATTAATGAAAAACAAAGTTTTAAATAAATATATATAATTGGAGTCCCAAACTGAATGGAAAAGAGAGAGAGAGAGAGATTGATTTTGAAAAAGAATAGGAAGTCAGGGAAATGTATTGAAGAAACAGGCAAAATTTTCCCATATATTGTGAAGTAAATTCAAATTCCAAGAAGATAAACCACCTCAAAGAGAATTAAAAGAAAAAAACAGATATCTTGTGCCCATAATAATCAAGCTGCTGAAAATTAAAAATAGGTTTATAAAAATTGATAACATCCAGAAAGATCCTTTACTTACAAAGGTGCGAGACAGACCATTTCTTAGCATCAGAAATAGAAGCCATAAGACAAAGAAGTGTCATATTTAAAATGCTAAAAAGAGAAAAATTGTTAACCCAGAATTCTATATCCAGTGAAAATATTCTTCAAAAATTAGAGAGAAATAAAATCATTTTCATGTAAAGGAAAACTAAGAACATGTGTTGCCAGCAGACCTGTCTTACAAGAAGTAAGCAGAAAAATTGTGATACAGAAAGAAAAGTATACCAGTACAGAAACTCAGATGTGCAAGACAGAATAAAAAGAACCAAAAAAGATAAATTTGTGTGTAAATATAATAATCTAGGTTTTTTCCTTCTTGTAATATTGTTAAAAGGGACATATTTGTTTAGAGCAAGGATAATACCTTTGCAAAATGGGGTATATAATGTCTTTGACACATAGAGGACATGAAAAGAAGAGGTAATGAAAAATGTAAAGATTGGAAATGGAAATGTAAAATCATTCTTATTCACAGAAAATACTAGTCTATTTTTTAAATCCCAGTGAAAATACAAAAAATATGTTTGAATAACTGAAATGCAAAAGAAAAATAAGAGAATACTATGAACAATTATATGCCAACATAGTCAACAACCTAGAAGAAATGGACAAGTTTCGAGAAACACAGAGCCCACCAAAATTGAATCAAGAAGAAACAGATAATTTGAACACACAAATCACTAGAAGTGAAATAGAATCTAAGTAAAAAAAAAAAAAACTCCCTACAAACAAAAGTTCAGGAGCAGATGGTCTCACAGGTGAAATCTACCAAACATATAAAGAAAAACTTTTACTGATTCTTCTCAATCTCTTACAAAAGACTGAAGAGGAGGGAACACTCCCAAAGACATTCTATGAAGCCACCGTCACCCTGATACCCAAACCAAAGATGCCACCAAAAAAGAAAATTATAGGGCAAAATATTTGATGAATATAGATGCAAAAATTCTCAACAAAATATTAGCAAACCAAATCCAGCAACACATACATACACCACGACCAAGTGGGATTCATCCCAAGCTCACAAGGATGGTTCAACATATGTAAAGCAATCAATGTGGCACACCACATCAATAAAAGAAAAGGCAAAACCACATGATCATCTCAATAGACGCAGAAAAAGCATTCAACAAAATTCATCATCCTTTCATGATAATAACTCTTACCAAAGTGGATATAGAGCAAACTTATCTCAACATAATAAAAGATATTTATGACAAACTCACAGCCAATATAATACTCAACGGTGAAAAGCTGAAAGCCTTCCGCCTAAAATCTGGAACAAGACAATGATGCCCACTCTCACCACTTCTATTCAGCATAGTACTGGAAGTCCCAGCCACAGCAATCAGACAAGAAGAACAAATGTATCCAAATTTGAAGGGAAGAGGTAAAACTGTCATTTTATACACATGACATGATACTATATACAGAAAACCCTAAATGGTAGCAGGATACAAGATTAACATACAGAAATTGGTTGCATTTCTTTACACTAACAATGAAAAAGGTTGGCAAAAACAATACCTCTAAAAATCGCAAAAAAAAAAAAAACCCAAAAAAACTTAGGAATAAATCTGACCAAGAAGTGGAAAGATTTATATGTTGAGAACTATAAATCATTAATAAAGAAAACTGAAGATGATTCAATGAAATGGAAATATATCCTAAGCTCTTGGATTGGTAGAATTAATACTGTTAAAATGGCCATACTACCCAAAGCAATCTACAGATTTAATGTGATCCCTATCAAACTACCCATGACATTTTTAACAGAACAAGAACAAATAACCCAAAAATGTATATGGAACTATGAAAGACCCAGAATAGACAAAGCAATCTTGAAGAAAAAGAACAAAGCAGGAGGCATAACCCTCCCAGACTTCAGACAATACTACAAAACTACAGTAATCAAAACAGCATGGTTTTGGCACAAAAACCCACACATCTATGGTCAATAAACCATTGACAAAGGAGGCAAGAATATACAATGGGAAAAAGAAAGTCTCTTCAGCAACTCATGTTGGGAAAGTTGGATAGCTGCATGTAAATCAATGAAGTTAAAACACACCCTCACACCCTACATAAAAATAAGCTCAAAATGGCTTAAAGACTTAAATGTAAGACATGACACCATAAAAATCCTAGGAGAGATCACAGGCAAAACATTCTCTGATATAAATCATAGTAATGTTTTCTTAGGTTAGTCTCCCAAGGAAATAGAATTAAAAGGAAAAATAAACAAATGGGACCTAATCAAACTTACAAGGTTTTGCAGAGCAAAGGAAACCATAAATAAAGAGACAATCTACAGAATGGGAGAAGATACTTGCAAACGATGTGACCAACAAGGGCTTAATTTCCAAAATACACAAACAGCTCATACAACTGAATAACAACAACAGCAACAACAAAAACCCAATCAAAAAATGGGCAGAAAACCTAAATAAACATTTCTTCATGAGAAGAAATACAGATGGCCAATAAGCACATACAAACATGCTCAACATCGCTAATTATTAGAGAAATGCAAATCCAAACTACAATGAGGTACCACCTCACAGTGGTCAGAATATCTATCAACAAAATGTCTACAAATAGCAAATGCTGGAGAGGGTGTGGAGAAAAGGGAACCCTCCTACACTGTTTGTGGGAATGTAAGTTGGTGCAGTTACTATGGAAAACAGCATGGAGGTTCCTCAAAAAGCTAAAAATAGAGTTGCCATATGATCCAGCAATCCAATCCTGGGCATATACCCAGAGAAAACTATAATTCAAAAAGATACATACACCTCTATGTTCATAGCAACACTATTCACAATAGCCAAGACATGGAAACAACCTAAATGTCCATTGACAGATGAATGCATAAAGAAGACGCTGTACATATATATAATGGAAAATTACTCAGCCATCAAAAAGAATGAAATAATGCCATTTGTAGAAACATGGATGAACCTAGAGATTATCATACTAAGTGAAGTCAGAAAGAGAAAGACAAATACCATATGACATCACTTACATGTGGAATCTATAATATGACGCAAATGAACATATCTCAAAACAGAAACAGACTCACAGACAGAGAACAGACTTGTGGTTGCCAAGGGAAAGGGGGGGGGGTGGTAAGGGGGGTAAGGGAAGGAAGGAATGGGAGTTTGGGATTAGCAGAGGCAAACTATTATACATAGGATAGATAAAAAACAAGGGCCTACTGTATAGCACAGGGAACTATATTCAATATCCAGTGATAAACCATAATGGAAAAGAATATATATATGTATAAATGAGTCACTTTGCTGTACAGAAGAAATAAACACAACATTGTAAGTCAACTATACTTCAATAAAATTTAAAAAATAAAGTGGGTCTGAACTAAAATATAAAAGATACAAATATGAAACTTTTAGAAAAAATATAAGAACATTTTCATGAATTTAGAGTAGGAAAAATTTGTTAGGTGGACTCAAAAGTTGCTAACAATGAGAATAAGAATTATAATCTGTACTTGTTAAAACATTTTGCTTTTTTAAATTGCACTAAAAAAATTTAAAAAGCACACAGGTTTGAAAAAATTACTTATACCTATGTGTATGTATATAAATATATATCTCTCCAAAAATATCATGTGTGTATTATATAACTAAAATATATCAAGAAGACTAAACCCCAACAAAAATGGGTGATGGATCTCTATAGACCTTTCCCAAGATACATGAATGTCTAATACACATACACACACACACATGCACATTAAAAGATGTTCAACATAATTATGCATTAGCGAAATGGAAATTAAAAATGACTGTGACCTATAACTACACACCCGCTAGAATGCCAAAATTTAAAAAGGACAATATGTCAACTGAGTAGCGCAATTGAAACTCCCAAACAAGCTTGAGGGAATATAAAATTCCACAACACCAAATGGAAAAAGTTTGGCAGTATCTTAAAACGTAAGTATGATGCAGCAATTTCACTCTTAGATATTTTCCCAAGAAAAATTTAAACCTGTCTCTACAAAACTTATACATAAATGTTTGCAGCAGTTTCTTTCATAGTAACTCAAACTGTAAATAACTGAAATGTCTGTCAAGAGGAGAATAAATGCATACATTTTGGAAAATTTATAAAATGAGATACATTCTGAAATAAATAAAAACGTTGTGATATACACAGCATCGTGGAATAATCTTCTAGATGAGTCAGATGTTAATGTGGCCACAAACAGTATGTATTGAATTATTTCACTATATGAAAGTCAAGAACAGGTCTGAGGTTAGGAGGTGTGTTGACTGCAAAAACATTAGAAAATTTTCTGAGGATATGGAAATATTTGCTTCTTAAGGATCTCAATTGCAGTGTTGTATGTATTTTTCAAAACTCATTTCAGTTTACACGTCAAGTCTGTGCATTTTATAAAGTATATTGAAGTAAAGATAATATATACATGTATTTCTAAAATATAAAATCAGAATCAATTTGATAAGGTCAACGTAATGAGATTAATTTGTCTGAAGAATAAGCAGTTGGGGATCTTTGCTACTCATTTTGTAAGGCTAGGCATGATTCTGAAAATCCTGAAGCCAAACCAAAACAAAAATTTTAGATCAATTTCACATTGCTAGACATGGAAGCTTATTCTATTTTGGTTCCTGCTTTTGGGTAGGATGAATTAAGTTGTTTTTGGACAGAATGAAGCCAATTCTCTTCATGTTACATAATCAATTTATTTATTCCCAGTGATATTTTCAGTGAAACATTAATTAGCATTTATAAAATACCCTTAAATAACACTAAAAAATCAATATTTCACAATAGGCCAAGAAAATTATCAACATAAAAACTGAGCTGACCTTATCTAAAGAAAAATTTAAAGTATATTATAAAGCCACCAAGAATAATATGAGTCAGTGGCAAACATACACAGATAAGCCATTGTCAAAAAGTGTTCTGAAACAAACTTAATTTAGTTTTTATGGCAATGTATAATAAATGTACCATTTTACAACACGTGTGAGCAAGTGGCTATTTGGAGACAACAATGAAATTAAATTAATTTTTATAACATGCTCTAAATAATTTCAGATGAAATAAATGTTTACATACAAAATGGTCTATATGCATAGTAAAAGAAAATTGATGTTACTTCTTATTTAATTTTGATGTGGCAAGACTATCAAATGTAAATCAAGAGCAGAAATCAGATGTTACAGATCTATGTAACTTCATTAAATTTCAAAAACAACTTTTTAATTAAAAAGTATGGAAATGTACACAATATATAATATATAAATGTGTGTGTGTGTTCTTGGTTTAATCTTAATTTGTATATGCTTGAAAGGTTTATTTTATGAACTAAGCAAAACAGTATAACAAAAATTTTATAAAAATGTTCTATCAAACGGTAAATCTCAGGAATCAGATTTTGCTTGAATGAGTTTTTTTTTAGTGGAAATGTATATACCCTCAGAAAGATGAATAGCTTCACTATTTCAAAAAGTTCCTAAGAAATTAAATGCTATTATCATTTGCTTTTGTTTATAATGTATAACATTTATTCATGTGCATTATTAAGCAGCTAATTTTTGTATTTCTCATTAGAAAATATTAAACAATTATAATTAAGTTCTTTTTACTAAAGCTTGACCTTGCATGCTAGGTTTGTTATTAGTTTTAAAAAAAAATTTGTTTAAGAAAATGTATATTGTTATAGGATATAAAGAAGTATCCTCTACGCCTTTACTCTCTGAATTTCTTTTCTAAATTTACATTAGAGTAAGTTCTCCTTTATACAGTAAGGGCAACGGTACATTTTTACTGTATTGCCTCAGGATTATTCTAATTCTCTTGCTCATAATTAAAATATTACCTGCAGGAAACTTGGTCATGATCACTTTCTGAAAAAGTCCAAACTCCAGGTGACTTCTCTTTGCTTACACACATTTAATCAACAAAAGCACCCAAATATGGGTTCATAATCCACAAGTAAAAATTGTTTTAAGTTGTTTATTATGAATAACTTTAAACTGATTTTATGCTGATTCAGACAAGCACTGGAGTAGACTTTTTCCTTGCACTAATAAAAAAAAAAAAAAAAGACCTGGCAAGGAAATTAATAATGTAAACAAGATATGAGGGAGAAATGTTCTACTTAAGGTAACAATCTCTTTTCAATTAAATTAGAAGCAACCATTTGCATACCAATTATCATTAAAAATGAGCCTTATTTGTGCCTTAAATAGGGTTTGGCGGGATTTCTACTTGGTAGTATTTGTATATTAGCTTTAATTGCTGGATGCCCTGGGAATGATTGAAACTCTTCCTTTAAAAGTAATTTGCATTTCAGATTATTAGGATGCTTCCTCTACTTCAGCTGAATGAATGAGATTTCACCATGTTTATGTTAGTGATGCCTAAATCTTTTTCTTTACTTCTACGTAGGCTAATCCCTGTCTACACTTATTCTAACATGGAAGTTTTCCATCGTGATGCAGCAAGCTGTCATTCGAAAAGTAAAAGCAAATGCCAAATGATAGACAGGGAAAGAATAGACTGTGAGTAATGACCTTCAGACACTAAGGTTCTATTATTTTAGGATTTTACTATTAAAGAAAATGCGGGTGCACAATTACTGAATCCAACAAAATCATTTGAAAGCTTTATGTTTTTAACCGAATATATTGCAGTCGTGAGACACCACACTCCTGAATATAAATAATATACCCATGTCACAGTCGCCCAGAAAGTCTCATAACAAATTCAGGAAAGATTTTCTACCCTCTCTTGCCTTCCTTAAATAAATGCAATAACTTATTATCCCCTCAGAGGCACCTCCAATAACAGAGAAGTTTGTAGCTTTCTGAGATGTTACAGTGGGAGAGTTTTTATATTCAGAAAGATGGACTGTTCACCTTTCAACTGTCTCACTTTGCATAACATTTTTGCCTCTGGGTCAAGAATGAGAACTTGTGATTGAAAGAAGAAATAACTTGGGAACTGGCCCTGTCAGTCACACCATTTCTGAATAATAATAATGGTGATAATGATAAATATATCTTAGAGTGCATTTCTTTCACAGCACGTATAAAGGTCAAGAACGGAGAATTACAATCTTACTCATTTTATCTAGTACAAGACTCGGGTGGTATAATGTGGAAAATATATTTACGTGAAAGGCTATTCTTCTCAATGATTGACAATGGCGCTATATGAACTGTGTGCCATTGCTAGAATGGCTACTTAACTGAAAAGCACAAATACCAAAGGCTATTTGGAATCCACTTGCATCCATTTGCATACATCATGGGGTGTGTGTCTGTGTGTATAAACAAAATAGTTTTTAAATAAATTAAACCAGGGTGAGACCGTTATTCAACCTGGGTGACATTACAAAGAGGTACACTTTTTTCCCAGTGATAAGTCACATAGTTTATTCAGCAAAGACTGGATTCAAGGTAAAACCAGAGGTCGCATGCTTATTTTTTGATAGTTATCACTGTCTAGTTGCATAGTTTAGCTGCATTTAGTTCAAGCTAAACCTATACTTATCCTATATGAGTTTATCATAAAAATGAGTTCTCTATTAATCATCTAAGAAGTGAAAGATAATTATTTTAACAATTTTTAACAATTCCAGCACTTTTTAATTTTTAATTTAAGGCAAAAAAATACATGAATATACTTTTAAAAGTCAAGTAATACTAAATGGCTTATGGAAAAAACCGAAGTCTTTTTCCCTACTTCTCCCTAGTCCGTGGTCTCACTACAAAGTCTTTTAGAATTTTTTTCTCGTATTGACTTCCCTATTCATAAATAACATGTTTATACTGACTCACCTTGATTTTTAATACTAGACGTTATTTCTTGGACTATACTATAAAAGACTAAGGTTTACCTCCTCTATACTACATCTTCTCTTGTCCTCTCAATAAAGCAAATTAAAGGTTGTGGTTTTACCCACAGCTTTAAGGTAGTTTTTAAAATTTATTTATTATTGAGGTATAATTGACAAATTTGTAAGATATTTAACTTGTGTAATGTGATGATCTGATATATAAGTACATTGTGATGGGATTACCCCCATCTAGAATATTTTCATTTTTTAATAATTTTTATTGGAGTATAGTTGCTTTACAATGTTGTGTTAGTTTCTGTTGTACAGCAAAGTGAATCAGCTATACATATACATATATCTCCTATTTTTTGGATTTCCTTCCCATTTAGGTCACCCACAGCACTGAATAGAGTTCCCTGTGCTATACAGTAGGGTCTCATTAGTTATCTATTTTATACATAGTATCAATAGTATATATATGTCAATCCTGATCTCCCAATTCATCCCATCCCTCTTCCCCCTTGCATCCATCTATATGTTTGTTCTCTACATCTGTGTCTCTGTTTCTGTTTTGCAAATAAGATCATCTATACCATTTTTCTAGATTCCACATATATGCTTTAATATACAATATTTGTTTTTCTCTTTCTGACTTACTTCACTCTGTATGACAGTCTCTAGGTCCATCCACGTCTCTGCAAATGACCCAGTTTCATTTAGAATACTTTCTTTTATTTTAGCCCACGTTCTCTAGAAAACAGAATCTGAACAAAACCTTTAGTGGTAATACTTAACCAGGTACAATCCCAGGGCAGAGTGAGTGAGGAGAGCATATAATGAGGCCAGGAAGGAAGAGAAGCAAATTTCTGGTGGTATGTAATTCAGTTGGCTGCCACTTCAGGAAGAGCAATGACTGGTCCCTGACCATGTGAGGTGGCCCTGGGCAGTCTCTACTGAAACTATTGAAACTATGCTTTGGATTAGTCTATTAGAGGAGAGAATGGAGAGGACATTCCTCTGTGACACTCTGTTGCTACCTGTCACTCATTGGTGAATGAACTTCACACTTCTGAGGAGTGCTGTCTGGTCCCTTTGGCAACTGCTATGGTATCTTAGTCCCCTCCTCTGAAAAATGGTGCTATTATATATGTGAGTCCAGAATTAACTGAAAGGAGCCAAAGACTCTAGATATCAGACTTAGGAGACAGAGCCTGGAAGGGCTATACAGAGTTGGTCCCTATGGGAGCTCCTAGGGTTGAACATGACCAAAAGCTCAGGAGACAGGAAAGGTTTAGAAAATAGGATACAATACAGATGTGTCTGATATAGTTCATTCTTCGTGGTATTTAGATCTGATGGTGCCCTTCTGCTGGGTTCTATACTGCAAAATGGCATACCACGTTTGGAGTACTTCTTTACCAATTGTGAAAGTACAAGTTAAATCAAGCAGAGTATCTGTGAAGATCAATCTCAATCTCTCAGAGCACTTAAGAAAAAACATTA
The DNA here is from genome assembly GCF_949987535.1 of Balaenoptera acutorostrata. Classification (NCBI taxonomy): domain Eukaryota; kingdom Metazoa; phylum Chordata; class Mammalia; order Artiodactyla; family Balaenopteridae; genus Balaenoptera; species Balaenoptera acutorostrata. Next base: position 192,171,873 of record NC_080064.1, read on the forward strand.
ATTTTAAAAAATAACAAAAGCTATAGCCTCTACTGCAGAAACCCCCTTCATCACATCACTACCCGTTCTAGATTTCTTCATCTTTGCCAATACTTCAAACTGCATTGGGAGCCCTAAGTGGATGGGTGTTAGTTGCAGCTCCTAGTTCAGCATCACCATTAATATGTCCCCTGGTAGAAGTATTTTCACCTGGAAAACTAGGACATCTTTCATAGCAGAACTTAAAGCTGCAGTGAAGAGAAACAAAAGTTCAAAGGACACAGTGGGTGTGATGATCAGATATCCTGCTTCAATCCCTCAGCTTGGTGATCCATTTAATGTAGCTACTGGAATATGCTACCATATTTTGGCAAATGATTCAGTGCATGTTGTGTTTCCTGGAAGGCAGCACTGAACTTCCTAAGGTGCGTCCCCTAAAACTTACATGTGCCTGCAAATCTTCTATCAGTCTGACTGTTTCTCATTGATAGGGCATATGAAATTATTAGTGATGTCTGTGATTCTAAGCCCACTGCACCAACTCTTTTGTATAAAATATGCCCCTTGGCCTGAATCAACATTGTATTTGATACCATGTTCATGGATCAACATATTCTGTAAGCACTCAGATGATGATGCTATAGAGATATCACAGCCAGAGAAGCATCCTCTGTCTGGAATATGTATTAATTCTGGTAAAGATGAATAGATGAACCCTTCAAAGTACAAAACTGTTCTAATGTAACTGACAAGACTTCAGTTAGCAGGCAGCGTTCCCTTTGCAATATCAAGGGTTCAACATCTTTCTTTTTTGCTGGCAGGTTGGGCATCATGAGTGTCAACAGCTAGATGGTTTGCTGAGATTTCATTTTATTCGAAAAACGCATAGTCTTCATTCATGTTACTCTATCCACCCTGTCTATGGACTTACTGTAAAACTACTTAGATGACACAGGAGAGAAGCTACCTAATTACACAGCACGTATCATCTTCACCTGTGGCTAAATATCTCCTCTGTGGCAGCTGCTTTCCCTTGAACTTTGCATAAAGCGTAAAGACTCACATATTTTGTATGTACTAACACAAATCCACCTATATATCCCTCTGTCAGACCTACCTAATATCAGTCTTCCAGGCTTGTTCTTGCCAGGTGACTGACCAACTGTCCACATTTACCTCTGCACACAAGTTAGTGCCTATGAGTTCCAACTACTTCTCTTCCATAGACAGTAGATGACCAGGTTTAGTGATTGCCACTCTATCCCCCAGAAGGTTTGTCCTCTACCTCTATACTTTGGAATTACCCTGATATGGCAATAATGTGGCAGCAACACATTTCCAGTTAATGCCAACACAGAGCATCCATTCATCATGAAATGGGGTTTGGACTAAATTTCTTTCCTCTTCTTTAAGTTGGACATAGGTCAAGAGGATGTCTTTGGTATATATTCAGGGAGAATGTAAGCAAAGTGAAGTCACCCAGAGTTTGGACCTTTTCAGAAAGTGATCATGACCAAGTTTCCAGCAGGTAATATTTTAATTATGAGCAAGAGAATTATCGTAGTCCTGAGTATGTAAATGCAGTAAAAATGTACTGTTGCCCTTACTGTATAAAAGAGAACTGACTCTAATGTAAATTTCAAAGAAAGGAATTGGCACAAAGTAAATCCTAGTGACAGTATTGCTCTGTACTAGTAAATATACTACAGCAGCAGAACAGCTTCAATAAAGGCTATACCCTCGTTAAGTTTACAACAGTCCACTGACTTCTGTCATGATATATATGTTCTATTAAGAGGCTGGATAGAATAATTGAATGGAGACCACCACTCTGAGTTTTTGACAGTGGTTTTAATTTCTGCATTCATTCAGAAACACAGTGCCTTCTTATTTTCTATCATAAGGATAGGGTTACAGGGTGGTAGGTAGTTGTCAGGTCCTCACTTTGCTCTTCCTATTATAACCTTAATCCATGGGTCAAGGATTATACGTAGGACTCGAGGAAAGATGGCAAAGTAGAAGGACCTTGAGCTCACCTCCTCCCACGAGAACACAAAAGTCACACCTAACTGCTGAACAACCATCAGTAAAAAAGAATAAGGCCTATCAAAAGAGATACTCTACATCTAAGACAAAGAAGAAACCACAACAAGATGGTAGGAGGGGTGCACACGTGATATAATCAAATCCCATACCCCTGGGTGGGCTACCCACAAACTGGAGAATAATTATATCACAGAAGTTCTCCCATGGGAGTGAGAGTTCTGAGCCCCATGTCAGGCTCCCCAGCCTGGGGATCTGGCATTGAGAGGAGGAGTCCCCAGAGCATTTGGCTTGAAGGCCAGTGAGATTTGATCACAGGAGCTCCAAAGGACTGGGGGAGAGACACTCCACTCTTGGAGGGTGCACACAAGGTCTAATGCACATTGGGACCCAGGACAAAAGCAATGACTTCATAGGAACCTGGGCCAGACCTACCTGCTGTTATTGGATGGTCTCCTGGGGAGGCAGTGGTGACTGTGGCTCTCTCTGGTGACACAAAAGCGGGTGGTGAACATAATCTGGTTACTCATCTGAAGGCTGACATCTTGCTTGGGTCATTAGCACAAAGACCTGGCCTCACCCAATAGCCTGTAAGCTCCAGTGCTGGGATGCCTCAGGCCAAACGACCTAAGATGGGAACCCAGTCCCACTCATCAGAAGACAGGCTGCCTAAAGACTTTCTGAGCCCACAGCAACCTCCAGACATGCTCCTCGACATAGCCCTGCCCACCAAACAGCCAAGACACAGCTCCACCCACCAGTGGGCAGGTACTGGTCCCTCCCACTAGGAAACCTGCACAAGCCTCTAGACCAGACTCACCCACCAGGGGCAGACACCAGAAACAATAAAACTAAAATCCCACAGCCTTTGTAACTGAATCTGTAAACACAGGTCAGAAACTACCCTGAGACCAGCTGGTCCCTTCTTAGGTGATGAGAGAGGAGTGTACTGCTGGGATACATAGGACATCCTCTAAAGAGGGCCACTTCTCCAAGGTCAAGATATGTAACTAACCTTCCACATAGATAAATATACAAATGGAAATTTAGACAAAATGAGATGGCAGAGGAATATGTTCCAGACAAAGGAACAAGATAAAACCCCAAAAGAACAACTAAGTGACGTGGAGATAGGCAATCTACCAGGAAAGAGTTCAGAGTAATGATAGTAAAGATGATCCAAGAAATTGGAAAAGAAGTGGATGCACAAAGAGAAAAGTTACAAGAATTTCTAAGAAAAGAGTTAGAAAAAATAAAGAACAACTAAACAGAGTTGAAGAATACAATGTCTGAAATGAAAAACAGACTAGAAGGAATAAATAGCAGAATAAATGAGGCAGAAGAACAGATAAGTGAGCCAGAAGACAGAGTGGCAGAAATCCCTACCAAAGAATAGAATTTTAAAAAATAATAAAAAGAAATGAAGACAGTTTAACAGACCTCTGGGACAATGTCCAAAGCAACATTTGCATTATATGTGTCCAAGAAGGACAAGATGGAGAGAAAGGGCCTGAGAAAATATTTGAAGAGATAATAGCTGAAAACTTCCCTAGCATGGGAAAGGAAACAGTCACCCAAGTCCAGGAAGCATAGAGAGTCCCATACAGGATTACCCCAAGGAGGAACATGCCGAGACACAAAATAATCAAATTGACAAAAATAAAAGATAAAGAAAATATATTAAAAACAATGAGGGAAAAGCAACAAATAACATACAAGGGGATCCCCATAAAGTTATCAGCTGATTTTTCAGAAGAAACTCTGCAGGCCAGAAGGGAGTGGAATGATGTATTTAAAGTGATGAAAGGGAAAAACCTACAACCAAGAATACCCTGCAAGGCTCTCATTCAGATTTCATGGCGAGATCAAACACTTTACAAGCAAGCAAAAGTGCAAAGAGTACAGCACCACCAAACCAGCTTTATAACAAATGCTAAAGGAACTGCTCTAGGTAGAAAAGAGAAGCCCACAACTAGAAACAGGAAATTACAAAATGGGAAAGCTCACTGGTAGAGGCAAACATACAGTAAAGGTAGGAAGTCATCCACAAATATGGTATCTAAATCAGTAATCATGAGGGGAGGAGAGTAATATATTGGGAATATGCAGTATATTGGGAATGCAGTATATTGGGAATGTATTTGAAATTAAGACATCAGTATATTAAAACAACATATATATATATATATAGAGAGAGAGAGAGAGAGAGAGAGAGAGAGAGAGAGAGAGAGAGGGAGCGCTATATAAAAACTTCATGGTAACCATGAACCAAAAATCTATAATAGATGTACACACAAAAAGGAAAAAGAATCCAAAAACAACATTAAAGATAGTCTTTAAATCACAGGAGAATAAAAGAGGAAGGGAAGAAAAAAAACCTACAAAAACAAATCCAAAACAATGAACAAAATGGCAATAAGAATATCCATATTGATAAGTACCTTAAATGTAAACAGATAAAAGCTCCAACTGAAAGATACAGACTAGGTAAATGAATACAAAAAGAATACATGTATATATATGCTGTCTACAAGAGACCCACTTCAGATCTAGAGACATATACAGACTGAAAGCGAAGGGATGGAAAAAGGTATTCCATGCAAATGGAAATCAAAAGAAAGATGGAGTAGCAATACTCATATCAGACAAAATAGACATTAAAATAAAAAATGTTACAAAAGACAAAGAAGGACACTACATAATGACAATGGGATCAATCCAAGAAGATAATATAACAATTGTAAATCTATATGTACCCAACATAGGGGCATCTTAATATATAAGGCAAATGCTAACAGCCATAAAAGGAGAAATCAACAGTAACACAATAATAGTGGAGAACTAACACGCCTATTACATTGATGGACAGATCATCCAGGACAGAAAATCAATAAGGAAACAATACTGGACCAGGAAGAAATTTTTAAAAATATATAAAAAGACCAATTACAAGTACTGAAATTGAAACTGTGATTTAAAAACTCCCAACAAACAAAAGGACCAGAAGCCTTCACAGGTGAATTCTATCAAACATTTAGAGAAGAGTTAACACCTATCCTTCTTAAACTATTCAGAAAAATTGCAGAGGAAGGAAACGTCCAAACTCATTCTGTGAGGCCACCATCACCCTCATACCAAAACCAGACAAAGATACTGCAAAAAAGAAAATTAAAGGCCAATATCACTGATGAACATAGATGCAAAAATTCTCAACAAAATACTAGCAAACTGAATCCAACAATACATTGTGAACTTCCAAACCTATGTTGAATAAAAGTGGTGAGAGTGGGCATCCTTGTCTTGTTCCTGATCTTAGAGGAAATGCTTTCAGCATTTCACTATGAAGTATGATGTTAGCTGTGGGGTTGTCATATATGGCCTTTATTATGTCGAAGTATGTTCCCGCTATGCCCACTTTCTGGAGAGATTTTTTTTTCATAAATCGTGTTGAATTTTATCAAAAGCTTTTTCTTCATCTAGTCCATAGCCTTCAGAAAAGGAAAAAAATATAAAATGAATCCAAATTGGAAAAGAAGAAGTAAAACTGTCACTTCTTGCAGATGACATGATACTATAGATAAAAAATCCTAAACACACTACCAGAAAACTACTAGAGCTCATCAATGAATTCAGTACAGTTGCGGTATAAAAAATTAATACACAAATTTGTTGTATTTCTATACACTAAAATGAACTATCAGAAAGAGAAATTAAGAGGAAAATCCCATTTACCACTGAATCAAATGGAATAAAATACCTAGGAATAAACCTACCTAAGGAGGTAAAACACCTGTACTCTGAAAACTATGACACTGATGAAAGAAATCAAAGATGACCCAAACAGATGTAAAGATACACCATGTTCTTGGATTGGAAGAATCAATATTGTCAAAATGATTATAGTAACCAAGGCAATCTCTAAAGATTCAAGGGAATCCCTATCAAATTGCCAATGGCATTTTTCACAGGCCTAGAAAATAATTTCTTTTTAATTTGTATTGAGACACAAAAGACCCTGAATAGCTCAAGAAATCTTGAGAAAGAAAAACAGAGATGGAGGAATAAAGCTCTCTGACTTCAGATGATATTATAAGGTTACAGTCATCAAAACAATATGGTACTGGTACAAAAACAGAAATGACATTAGAACATTCTCTAACACCACACACAATGATAAACTCAAAATAGATAAAAGACCTAAATGTACAGATGGACACTATAAAACTTCTAGAGGCAAACATAGGCAGAAGAATCTTTGACATAAATCACAGCAATATCTTTTTAGATCTGTCTCTTACAGTAATGGAAATTAAAAAAATAAACAAATGGGACCTAATTAAACTTAAAAGCTTTTGCACAGCAAAGGGAGCCATAAACAAAACTAAAAGACAACCTTCAGACTGGGAGAAAATATTTGCAAATTATGTGACTGACAATGCCTTAATTTCCAAAATATACAAACAGCACATGCAGCTCAATATAAAAAAAAAAAAAAGTTTGTAGTTGAATTGTAAAATGGAACTCATAACAGAACTGATTGATATAGTGGTTGCTTACTGTAACAGTTTTCAGATCCCATGGCATTTTTGCAGTATGCTACAGACTTGAAGACAAGTGAGAAAATAAAATAATAGTTGAAAACAGTTGCAAAAATTTTTTTCAAAAAGAACAACCCAATCAAAAAATGGGCTGAAGACCTAAATAGACATTTCTCCAAAGAAGACTTATAGATTGCCAAAAGGTACATGAAAAGATGCTCAACATCACAAATTATTAGAGAAATGCAAATCAAAACTACAATGAGGTATCACCTAACAGCAGTCAGAACGACCATCATCAAAAATCTACAAATAACAAATGCTGGAGAGAGTGTGGAGAAAAGAGAAGACTCCTACACTATTGGTGGGAATGTAAATTGGTGCAACCACTATGGAGAACAGTATGGAGGTTTCTTAAAAAACTAAAAATAGAGTTACCATATGACCCATCAATCCCACTCCTGGGCATATTTCTGGAGAAGACCATAATTCAGATAGATACATGCACCCCAATATTCATGTGGCATTATTTACTATAGCCAAGACATGGCAGCAATCCATCGACAGATGAATGGATAAAGAACATGTGATATATATACACAATAAAGTATTACTCAGCCATCAAAAAGAATGAAATAATGCCATTTGCAGCAACATGGATGGACCTAGAGATTATCATACTAAGTGAAGTAAGCCAGACAGATAAAGACAAATATCATATGATATTACTTACATGTCAAATCTAAAAAATGATGCAAATGAACTTATTTACAAAACAGAAATAGACTCACAGACATAGAAAACAAATTTACGGTTACCAAAGGGTAAAGGTGGGAGAGGGGTAAATTAGGAGTTTGGGATTAATAGATGCACCCTCCTACATATAAAAGAGATAAACAACAAGAACCTACTGTATAGTACAGGGAACTATCTTAAATATGTAATAACCTATAAGGGAAGAGAATGTAAAACAAAGTATATATATATATATATATATATATATATATATATATATATATATATATATATATATAACTGAATTACTTTGCTGTATACCTGAAACTAATACAACATTGTAAATAAATTTTACATCAATAATTTTTTTTTTTAAATGAAAAAATAAGAACAAGAAAGTATATGTAATGATACTGGTAGCTGCTAAGTTGATAGATAGATATAGATAGATAGATAGATAGATAGACAGACAGACAGACAGACATAGATTCTAATTGTGTGTACATGTGTAATCAAATATATGTCAGAAACATAATCATAGGATGGATTCTTGAATAAATTGAACCATCTGTAAGATGAACCTTGTAAAAAACTAAATTTATCACCCAACTTCCTTAAGCCTCCACATAAGTTGGAAGACCACAGTGGCTCTTCAGGTACTTTGGCATCAATATGCACAGCCCTTAAATTTATCAATGTATTACTATAAGCTCTAAAATAACATCAAACTACTGAATCCAGTCCACAATCTTCAGAATTATCATTGCTTTTCCCCATATTAAGTGTTATGTCTGCTTGATCTACCAATGTCTTAAAATTATGTATTCCTATAACAACTGATCACAAGAAAAAGCTTAAAGCTTTAAAAAGTGCAATACCACTTCTTGCCAAAGATAATTACTAACTCATTTACCAATAGCAATGAGACTCATATTGCTTTCAAATAGGTTTGTGATTAAAATTCAAACTAATATCTTGAGTATCTGTTCTCTAGTATTAGTTATAATTTTAGACAAAGTAAATTTTAAAACAAACAAAAACTTAAAGGAAAGTTTTAGTATTAATGTATTGATACTTAGGAAGACCAGGCAATGTGAGTGATGCTAAAATGGATTATTGCAAAGCATAATAGAAAGAAATATAAGTTGATTTATTATCAAGCTCTATTCCTTCCTAAAAAAGACACAGCTAGCATCCTTGGAAGAGTTCATTAGAAAATGACATGGAAAAGTAATTAATTTTCTAGTTCCTCTCCTCATCTGTCCCTCCACTATGCTTCTGTGTAGGTTAATTTGGTCTGTATGGGAGTTTCTGGGTAAACAAACAGGCATATACAGTGTCAGTCACCATCAGGTGGCTCAGGTGGGACAAGGAATGAGAGATGAGCCTAAAAGAATCTGAAACATCCTATAAGGTGTGCACTGAACAGTTAGCAACACTCAAAATTGAGTAGACTTAAACCTATAACAGGGTTTTTTTTATTACCTAAGTCCAAGTAGACGAGAAATGACTATACACATCAGCTCTACTAACAGGCGCTGTAACAGTTATCAATTTACTGCCTCTAAGCTCTAAGCCATTCTTCTCTGCCCTTCCTTCTATAATACCGGAACTCTGTTCAGTAAACACTTCTCTTTTGCCAGATAGTGCAATATAAGCTATGCCAATAGAGGTCACTGGAATTATGCCGCAAGACTATTTCAAGAGAAAGGACATGTCCTCCTTGTCTTGGGGTACTTTTCTTCTACAGCATGGCTATCACTCAGTGTGCCAAAGGCCAGTAACAATCACCTCAGTGGTCTTCACAGACCACTTCTACACGACACATATGCACTAGCGCATTTCTTGGTCTACCTGGGGGACCATTCCTGTGGACCAGCTCTAACCCACTTGCAGTATCCAGAAATCAACTCATTCTCATGCATCAACTCCAGCCCATCCTCCAACGAGTTTCTCAGCCACCTAGGATACTCTTCCTGTGAAGCAGTTCCAACACAACTGCACCTGCATCTACAAAGGCATCTGGCAAATTTCTCCACCACCCTGTAATTCATTCCCATGACTCAGCCTCAGACTGCCCCACTTAACAGCAAGTTTATCTACAAGCAGCTGCATCTTTAGACCAGCCTTGGCCCAGCACTCTGGGAAGTTTTTTTTTTGTCAACAGCAGTCTTCATGTATCAAAATGCCCTCTCCAACAAGGTCAGAATCTTAGCACTGGGGGGATATGGGGGCATTTTCTGAGCACTTAATTTCTTCCTTATCCACTCTTCCTCAGTCCCAGAGATAGTGGTCACTTCCTTCATTTATCTTTACCTTAGAGTACTCCTTTGCCCCATTCAGTCTCCTTTTAGTAGTTAATAATTCTTTACATTAAGTTTTCCATGTTCAAACTTCCGATTGCACCTTGACTGACACACGTACCATCTTCTTGGCAGTTTTTAGTTCTGTGAATGCCTTTTGACTACAGTGGATCTTTCAAGATCCCAATCACCTTCCACCTTGAAGCCACCTTGTAAATCTGAATCTGGCCCTGGAGAACTTTGTCTTTGGTGCCATTTTACTGTAAAATTAAAAGATGCAATTTGGTTCAATGGAACTGCTTTAAACACCCCAGCGGTCACCACACTGTGATTCTCTGATCCTTGCAAAATCAGGCTCTGATGTTTGAAAACTCATTGATTCCAAATCAGATGATTTATAACTTCTGCATAATTTTTGTGCCCTGGTGATACCTTCTTAAGTCAATTTACCTCTCCTTTCTCCTCAGGAGTACTTAATCTCCCATCAGAGACAACTACTCCTTCACTACTAGCATTACACAGGAGTCTTTTTCATTCCAATATTGCTATTTTTTTCAGAGGGAATAGCATTCCAAAGTAGGATGGGAATTGTTGTAAAATTGGAATTGTTATATCAAACATCTGCCTTTCTAGAGAGCTGATTTTGGACAAAGCATTTGAAATGGCTATCTTAAATTCTGCTACAATCACTTCTGTGTTATATTTACTGGTTGAAATATGAGAATTAGTTCATATGAGAATGAAACTTAACAGTGCAGGAGACAGTAAGGCTTTTCAGATATTCTCTTTATTCTAAGTATTTTAATGTTTTTATGAAACTTGTTCATTTCCAGCCCAATAAAATCAACTGTTTGTGAGTTACAGTACTGCTAATATTAAATTTTGCTTAGTGTGTAGAAATGAAATTCCCTAGATATCATTTTATAAGAATTGATTCTGCAAAATGCAGTAATTTAGGTTTCATTTATTTTATAGGGCACATAATATAATGCTGAATTTGCATCATATATAAATATGGTTCATTTAAATATAAAATGTCCTAGAGATGCAAAATAATCTACATTATCCACTAAATTTCTTCCTCATTAAAATAATGTTATAATTAATCTTCAAATAATTTTAAAACAGCAACTATGACTATCAAATATTTTGCAATAATAAACATAATTTTATTTATAATAGAGTTTTCCACCAATTTGCCAACAGAGGAGATAATTCTACTTTCTAGAATAAAATTATATGGAGATGAAATGAATGCTCTGTCCACAGAGATGCATTTTGAGGATGCAAATGTTAGTGTCCTATGTACAAAATTGACTAAGACATCAACCTGTCTCAAACTATAACTACATCATTGCATCCCATGAATAAACATGAAGAGTAGCACCAATACAACCATTTCAGAACATCTTCATTCAAAAAGCCACAGTGTTTTTAAGCTCTTGTTTTCTAAACTCCATCTGTATATACACTCACTTATCCCTTACTAAAAGGAACCTAGTTTTGTTCAGGCATTCTCGTATGACCCTGGGGAATGTGACCCCTCATTCTATTCCATCCTCCCATATCCACTGAGATAAATTTCAGGAGTTAGATTATGAATCTTCTAAGCCAAACATGATAATCCTTTTCCCTTTAACGATTACAGGTTTAAGAATAGGCAGCAGATCCAGTAAGGGCCAATGGGAAATAACAGAAAATTAGCTAAGGGTGTTATCAAAAATCTTTCCTTACTCCAAAGAAAGAGGACATGCATGGTTTCTATCCTTGCTCTGAAAGGGGTTAGAGCTGGGAAGTGACATCTTAAACTACCACAGCTACTTATTCCTAGACTGCGGATTAAGTTAACATAAGTAGACAAGCTAGACCCACCCATACCTCCACCTTTGAAGGTCGTGTTTTTCTGAATAATAAGCTTACTCTTGTTTAACCCAGTTTGAGCTATATTTTCTCTCTCTTACAGCTAAAATCAACCTAATTTATTCAGCATATTTTAATAAGCTTGATTATTTTCTACTCCAATAATGCCTGTTTGGCTCTATCACAATAAAAACAATGCTTTAATAACTTGAAGTACATTCTGGATAAAAGTCATTGTATTTGGTAGTAGGCTGAACTAAAAAGAAACTGTTATAAAAATATAAATATATATTTATATAGCCAGAAATGGCTGCATGACATGTCTTCAGCTCTTATAAGACAAGTACTGTGTTAGATTTTATAGAACCAGAAATTACCCCAAGACATGTCCTGTGTCCTCAAGGTGCCAAAACGAGCAGATAAAAATTAAATAAGTATGATGTGTAATCAATAGACTTGTGTTTAATGTACACAATACAGAATGAAATAATGGAAGGCATTATGAAGCATCTAAAACTTATGATAAGGTTTTATAAATTAATTCAGGCAATATTCAAGGGAGGAGACAGAAATAGGAAGTAATCACAATTATTTAGGCAAGATAAAATGAGTGCCTGGACTTTGGTAAGGCAGCAGGTATTGAGAGGTGGGATGGACTTACAGATTGTTTGTGTTGTCTCAGAGAGATGGAAGATATCAAGATGACCTCAAACTTGTATCACTATATGACACGTAACACAATTAAATTGAACATGACATATAAGACAGAGAACAAATTGTGTGTGCAACTGATACTATTTACATGTTATTTGAAAGCCTCTTTAATATATTCAGGTAGAGATGTAGCATTTAATGATTAGAACTTGGAGCTAAAAAAATAGAGTTCAAAATATCTATGCAGGAATCATTGATATACATGGTTTAAAACTATGAGATTGGATGAGCTCTGAAGAATACTTGACAAATTTGAAAAGGGAAGGGAAAAACATGAAACTCTCAAAAAATTGATAATTGATGATCTTTCAACAAAGCAGATTGGATAAGGAGGACAAATAAGCTATTGGCAGAAAGTTTTTTAGGAAAACAAAGATGGAATTTTTAAAATTTCTTTGGTCATTTTTGAGAGCCTGCAAATGTGGTTTACTTATGTGGTTTACCACAGTAGGTTAATTCATCTTAAAAATAATATTAAATATTATTATCCAACATTGGGCTTTAAAGATTTATAGAAATAGAAATTACTGTTTAAGAAAATTTTTAGATAAAAACCACATGATCATCTCAATAGATGAAGGAAAGGCATTTAATAGGGTTCAGCATCCATTCAAGATAAAAACTCTCACCGAAGTGGGTATAGAGGGAACATATCTCAACATGATGGGGGCCATCTGTGACAGGTCCACAGCCTATATGATATGCAGTGGTAAAGGGCTGAGAGCCTTTCCACTGGGTTTTAGAATGGGATGGGGATGCCCACTCCCACCACTTCTATTCAAAATGCTATTGAAAGTCCTAGACACAGCAATCGGACAGGAGAAGGAAATAAAGGGTATCTAGATTGGAAGGGAAGAGGTAAAATTGTCCTTATGTGCAGATGAAATGATACTCTATATAGAGGACCCCAAAGACCCCACACAAAAGCTATTGGAATTGGTAAATGGGTTCAGCAGACTGGAGGGATACAGCATTAATGTGCTGGAATCTGTTGCATCTCTTTATACTAACAATGAAATATCAGAGAGAGTAAAAAAGAAATCCTGTTTAAAATCACATCAAAAAAAAAAAAAAAAAAAAAACAACAACCTAGGAATAAACCTAACCAAGGAGGTGAAAGAACTATACACTGAGAACCATAAAACACTAATAAAGGAAACTAAAGATGATTCAAAGAAATGGAAAGATATCCCATGCTCTTGGATTGGAAGAATTAATATTGTTAAAATGGCCATACCACCCAAAGTCATCTACAGATTTAATGTGATCCCTATCAAATTACCCATGACATTTTTCACAGAACTAGACCAAATAATCTTAACACTTATATAGAACCACAAAAGACCCCAAAATGACAAGCAATCCTGAAAAAAAGAACAGAGCTGGAGGCATAACCCTCCCAGACTTCATACAATACTACAAAGCTACAATAATCAAAACAGCATGGTATTGGCACAAAAACAGTCATATAGATCAATGGAACAGAATAGAGAGCCCAGAAACAAAACCACACACCTATAGTCAATTAATTTTGATAAAGGAGGCAAGAATATACAATGGAGAAAAAACAGTCTCTTCATCAAGTGGTGTTAGGAAAGCCGGACAGCCTCATGTAAATCAATGAAATTAAAACACACCCTTATACCATATACAAAAATAAACTCAAAATGGTTTAAAGACCTAACTCGAAGACATTACACCATAAAGCTCCTAGAAGAGAGCAAAGGCAAAACTTTTTCTGACATAAACTGTAGCAGTATTTTCTTAGATCAATCTCCAAAGGAAAAAGAAATAAAGGCAAAAAAAACAAATGAGAGCTAATCAAACTTAAAAGCTTTTGCACAGCAAAGGAAACTATAAACAAAAAGACAACCTATGGACTGGGAGAAAATATTGGGTTGGCCAAAAGGTTTGAGTTTTTCCATGAAATCTTACGGAAAATTCTGAACAAACTTTTTGGCCAGCCCAATATATGCAAATGTTGTGACTGACACGGTGTTAATTTCCAAAATATACAAACAGCTCATACAACTCAATATCAAAAAAGAAAACAACCCAATCAAAAAATGGGCAGAAATTCCCCAGAGAAGATATATAGATGGCCAACAGACATATGAAAAGATGCTCAATATCACTAATCATTAGAGAAATGCAAATCAGAATACCAATGAGATTCCTCAAAAAGTTATATAGAGAGTTACCATATGACCCAGCAATTCAAATTCTAGGTACATACCCACAGAGAATTGAAAACATATATCCACATGTATTGTAGTGTATTGAAAGTCCTATTTTACCAATAAAGGAAGAAATTCTAAATACATGAGGGAAGACATAATAAATTCCATAAGCTTCTAAGGACAATGAAATATCTGCAACTCCACTTACAAAGAACAGCATTAGGTTAACACAAAATCATTCTGAAAACATCTTTTCCTTTCTTATGAATTCAATCTATTTCATATTTTGTTATAGGCCTCTATCAAAATAATTCCCTTCTAAATGATGATTGTTGGGAAAACTAACATTAGAAAATATACAGTATGCAACTGCAAAAGGTCAGAGCCGTTAGATGGTATTTTTATGGATTAAGCTATAAAAAATTTTCAAAACAAGAATGCAAAAAATCAGATTACCAGGGAAGAATCTTACTAACCTCATTCTGAGGAAATGATTTTTAATGCCCTTCTTAAAATTTTAACGAGTATCTACAAATGAGCTTAGAATACTGACACTTACTGAAAGTAGGAAGCATATCCTAACTATATCTTCCCCTAAACTTTTTTTAACATCTTTATTGGAGTATAATTGCTTTACAATGGTGTGTTAGTTTCTGCTTTATAACAAAGTGAATCAGTTATACATACACATATGTCCGCATATCTCTTCACTCTTGCATCTCCCTCCCTCCCACCCTCCCTATCCCACCCCTCTAGGTGGTCACAAAGCACTGAGCTGATCTCCCTGTGCTATGCGGCTGCTTCCCACTAGCCATCTATTTTACATTTGGTAGTGTATATATGTCCATGCCACTCTCTTACTTTGGCCCAACTTACCCTTCCCCCTCCCCATATCCTCAAGTCCATTCTCTAGTAGGTCTGTGTCTTTATTCCCGTCTTGCCCCTAGGTTCTTCATGACCTTTTTTTTTTTTTCTTTTTTAGATTCCATACATATGTGTTAGCATACTGTATTTGTTTTTCTCTTTCTGACTTACTTCACTCTGTGTGACAGACTCTAGGTCCATCCACCTCACTACAAATAACTCAATTTCGTTTCTTTTTATGGCTGAGTAATATTCCATTGTATATATGTGCCACATCTTCTTTATCAATTCATCTGTCGATGGACACTTAGGTTGCTTCCATGTCCTGGCTATTGTAAATAGAGTTGCAATGAACATTGTGGTACTTGACTCTTTTTCAATTATGGTTGTCTCAGGGTATATGCCCAGTAGTGGGATTGCTGGGTCATACAGTAGATCTATTTTTAGTTTCTTAAGGAACCTCCATACTGTTCTCCATAGTGGCTGTATCAATTTACATTCCCACCAACAGTGCAAGAGGGTTCCCTTTTCTCCACACCCTCTCCAGCATTTACTGTTTGTAGATTTTTTGATGATGGCCATTCTGACCGGTATGAGATGACATCTCATTGTAGTTTTGATTTGCATTTCTCTAATGATTAATGATGTTGAGTATTCTTTCATGTGTTTGTTGGCAATCTGTATATCTTCTTTGGAGAAATGTCTGTTTAGGTCTTCTGCCCATTTTTGGACTTGGTTGTTTGTTTTTGTGATACTGGGCTGCATGAGCTGCTTGCATATTTTGGAGATTAATCCTTTGTCAGTTGCTTCGTTTGCAAATATTTTCTCCCATTCTGGGGGTTGTCTTTTGGTCTTGTTTATGGTTTCCTTTGCTGTGCAAAAGCTTTTAAGTTTCATTAGGTCCCATTTGTTTATTTTTGTTTTTCTTTCCATTTCTCTAGGAGGTGGGTCAAAAAGGATCTTGCTGTAATTTACGTCATAGAGTGTTCTGCCTATGTTTTCTTCTAAGGATTGGATAGTGTCTGGCCTTACATTTAGGTCTTTAATCCATTTTAAGTTTGTTTTTGTGTATGGTGTTAGGGAGTGTTCTAATTTCATTCTTTTACATGTAGCTGTCCAGTTTTCCCCGCACCACTTATTGAAGAGGCTGTCTTTTCTCCACTCTATATTCTTGCCTCCTTTATCAAAGATAAGGTGACCATATGTGTGTGGGTTTATCTCTGGGCTTTCTATCCTGTTCCTTTGATCTATATTTCTGTTTTTGTGCCAGTACCATACTGTCTTGATTACTGTAGCTTTGTAGTATAGTCTGAAGTCAGGGAGCCTGATTTTTCCAGCTCTGTTTTTCTTTCTCAAGATTGCTTTGGCTATTCGTGATCTTTTGTGTTTCCATACAACTTGTGAATTTTTTTGTTCTAGTTCTGTGAAAAATGCCAGTGATAGTTTGATAGGGATTGCATTGAATCTGTAGATTGCTTTGGGTAGTAGAGTCCTTTTCACAATGTTGATTCTTCCAATCCAAGAACATGGTATATCTCTCCATCTGTTTGTATCATTTTTAATTTCTTTCATCAGTGTCTTATAATTTTCTGCATACAGGTCTTTTGTCTCCTTAGGTCGGTTTATTCCTAGATATTTTATTCTTTTTGTTGTAATGGTAAATGGGAGTGTTCTCTTCATTTCACTTTCAGATTTTTCATCATTATTCATCATTAGTGTATAGGAATGCAAGAGATTTCTGTGCATTAATTTTGTGTCCTGCTACTTTACCAAATTCATTGATTAGCTCTAGTAGTTTTCTGGTAGCATCTTTAAGATTCTTCCCTTAACTTTTAGTTCAAACATTTTTTATTCTGTATTTTGAAAATAAACAAGTTATCATATTAAAGGGAACATTAATCGCAACACACACACGAGTATTTGTCTATTATTTCAATAACACTACATGCTCTTTTGCTGAAACTGTCATTTCCAATATCCTTTTGTATACATAATTTAATCATACAAATAATTAAGTGTAGCAATAGCAGTAGTAGTTCATTGGCCTTTAGTGCTACTTAAATGGCTTGTATTTCCAGATCAGTGAGTAGAACTGCTAACTCTGTTCTCCTTTGGCCAAGCTGTCCATCAAAGGGAGCAGCATCTCTGTCCTCAAACTCCTTTCACCTCAAACTCTCCACTTTTCTAGGATCATCAAAAGAATGAGGTAGGTTGGTAACACTCTGATATAGCAGACCATTGCTGTAAAGAAATGAAATTTGTTTCATTTATATAAGACTATGAGGTTACATTTTAAAGGGATTCTGATGTTAAGTCTACTATCTTTATTATCATAATATGGGAAGACCCAATTAATTTGAGGAATAAATTAAGATTATAATAATAATTAAAAATTAATACCAAGTTGAATGACTCCCGATTTTATTAATGAAGGATTAACTTTTAACCTTATAATTTTATAATTTGGTCATACAGTTAAGTCAGTTTTAATCATTAAACTTTAGGAACATGAAGAGTAATTCAGTAGAAAATATACAGATAAATGTATGAGCTTAAACTTGGTTTTAAAAAAGCTGAGTTAAATGAACATGTGTTAGATTGTGTTTAAGAACATGTGTTAGATTGTGTTAGGTTCTCTTCAGGGAGGTTAGTTTATTATAGCATTTCAGGTCAAGGTGAGTGGCACTAAATACCCCTGCTTCATTAAGAAAAATGAGATAAGCATCATTGGTATGAAACAACTCATAACACTTTCAAACATGTGAACTGTACCCAAATTTTAAAAAGCCCAACATTGCAAAATTAAAGTTTATATTAAATGTGATTAAAGAAGTAATTATTTACATTTTAGACAAATTCCTCTTATCCTTTTCAAAGAGATCAAGTTTTCCTCAACATATTCTCAGTGATGGTGGATTTATGTTGCCAAATAGAAAAGTGTCATAGTATTGACTACTTAGGATAGGGTATTGCAGAAGTGGAAAAAATATACTATATTGTTAAAATTTTATACATTTACAGAAGGATTTTAACAACTGTTATTTTTTGAAACTTGACATATTATTGTCATTTTAATACATCAAGTATATTTATAGTAACAACACTGAAGGGTGATATTATTATACTCATTTTGCCAATGTTGAAACTGAAGCTTTAAATTTAAATATTCAGGTGGTTTTGAACACAAGTGTATCTGACTTCACAGTTAGTGTTCTTTGACATATTTGATAATAATTAGTGTAATTTGTCAAACATTTCTAAATGTCCTCTGGGAACACAGGGTTGCACTTTCTGAGTCTCTTGTAACTGGGTTATTACCAGAGGAATAGTTTTAACCAACATGAGTGAATTGAGGTGTGTCTTTTCGAGGAGTATTTTATTTCCTTATGAGCTCTTCCGAGCCACCTTCCCTTTGCCACAATGACCTCTAAGGTCCAAAATTTCAGCTTCCTTGTCCATCTGTGTCCCAAACGATGGGCACATAGGGGGAGAAAGAGTAAACCTTTGTTGTTATAAGCTAAGATGTGAAGAGTGTTTATCACTCCAAAATAGCTAGTCTTTTGAGATGAAACAACACAGATGAAACAACAGGCAATAAGAATGGCATATTCCTACAAAAAGATACAGTTAAATCTGGGTTAGGGGCTTGACCCAGAATATTTAGCCCTTCTACTTACTTTTCTAATCCATTTATAGGAGCCAAAACACACATTTAACATCTTCATTTCAGCTTGCATAATTGTGGGTGCTGAAATGTGTGTGGGCTGGCAAATACCAGGTCAGAGGGCGTACAAAGTTTTATCTATAGCCACACTAGGAAAAATCACGGCAAAACGGAAACTATTGAATAAAAAAAAAAAAAAAAGTGAGAGAGAAGGGATTCTAGTTGAAAAACTGAGATTAATCAAAAGTCCCACCAAAAACAAAATGCCAGACTAATCCTAATTCTGTCACATTTGTCTAACTCCCTACAGATTATATTCCTTCTTGCTACCTATACTTAATGATATTACCTCAAGTATAAGCACAAAGTGTCATCCAAAGCATCCTATTTTTCTACCATTATTTATATTCCACTCACTTTTTTTTTTCTTTTTTACAAGTCTCCAACATCCCATTCTACACCTTTCTTTGCTTTATGGTGATTGATGTATGCATATATTTACATTTTTTCTATGATATTCATCTTTACATACTCACCAGAATTAAAATCTAACTTTCCCAAAGGAACATGAGTTCAACAATTCTTTCCAGAGAACAGTGGGGTTGGCCTCTTCCTTTCTACCCAGTGCCTCTTGTAGCTTTCATAGCACTGCATATCCTATATGGCCTTTATTTGAACGTTCTTCTTTTTCCTCCCAAACTCACTATTCATTTTTATACATTTTCATATCAATATTATAAAATCTAAAAATGTTCCTCTCTTCTCATATCTGGACTTATCATAATTGGTTTTCCAAACAAAAAGTTTTTCTTTTTTCCATTCAATGACTAGTTTAAAATTGTCAAGTTTTTTTTTTCCCCAAGCCTTCAAAATTGTCCCAGTCTGTTTCTCAGTTTTATATAGCAATAGGTTCACTAATACATAAATGCATAAATCTCACTTTCCCTGCAATTGAAATAACTTTTCACTCACCAAAAAAGCATTGTGCTTTTCATTCACAGTGCCTTTGTTCTGATATTTATATTTCTCTAATAATTCTTCATTGTAGTCTGTAAAACCCTTCCCTATATTTCAAAGTCAGTTTGCCTCACCACTTCTTCTATGATACCTTACTGGTTGACTTTGATTACAGTATTATAACAGCTATTATAACAGTCAGTTGAATTATTCACAATCATCAGCACCTGGGATACTAGTGATATGTTTGTGTCTCAAAACCTGTAAATCAAACTTTTTCAAGTTTGAATTGAATCTGAACATATGGATCAATTATATGAATGTTTGAAAACATTAAACTATTTGATATCTTGTGAGTAAAATATTGATTAAATTTCTCTTTTCAAGCAAATAAAAATCCCTGCTCATGATAGTGTAAGTACACTATAATTTTATATGTCATAAAATTAAATAGAAACAATTTTGATACATGATATAAATCTTTACTTGAAATTAAAAATATAACATTATTTTCTCAAAGATTAAAAAAGCTAAGAATAACCATATATGTGCTTAAAATTGTTTTTGTGTCAACCTTTTAAAATTTTAGTTTTTATTTGTGACTACTTACTCCAGTATTGAGAATACCATCAAAAATTGTTGCCATCAAAGAGCAAAACTGATTGTAACAATAGCTTCAGTGTTCTACTTAGTAGAGTCAGCCTTAATACTGCACCTTTAAAATGATAACTTTCAAACTTGGGACCTTAATTTGATTTTAATTAAAATTAAAAACTCAGGGAAATTAACTTTTTGATATATCTCTCTAAACTTATCAGTGTGATTATTTAATTAAATAGAACATTAATTATGGACATGGAAATTAGTCTAAATTATTATTTGAGAAAGTCAAATATATAACAAAGTTATTGATCTACTAGTTTTGTGTAGACACAAAGACTAATTTCATCCATTAAACTATTTAGAGCAGTTTCTATTGAAACATCTTGATTTCCTGAGTCTTGTGCTTGAGTGCAGCTGAAACTTATTGGACTATAAAAGCAAAAGTACCTGGAGCAGAAGGTATTTTTAAACACATGTTTTCCCAAAGTAGGCAGTTGCTCGCTGCATGAATTCTTTGAGCACTGCTGTTCTCAGCAGTTAACTTTCTTTACTTGAAGGTACCAGGGCGAGGAAGATAACCTCAACACATTGTTTTTCTATCATTTTTACTATGTTCTCAGTACTATCAAACGGCTGATATTTGACAGCAAATAAATTATTAAAAAATACTTTGAATAAATTGAAGTTTCTTTCTTAGGGGAAATATTAACAGCAAATCTTCGTAGTTACTTTAGTGAGTATTTTTCTAAAGAGTAGCAAAGTCGGTCTATATTTTCTCTACAGAGAAAAGAAACTTCTGCCTGGAACATTTCCTTTTCTTTGGTCGTTTTACTGCTTGTTTTTTAAAATATTAACTTGTACTTTCATTTTATCCAATAATGCACTGACATTGTAGTACTGAATATAATTAAATTAAAATGAAGATAATATTTGTATTCTTATCACATACTCTGCCTTTGTACATATGAATGTGTAAATACATCTATTAGCTGATTGCTCATAGAAAACGTTAATAAATGCTAACAGTTTTTTTTAGATATGCTAACCTATTGCCAACTATGATAATTATGCCAGGCTAGAATTATTTGTCATTAAAAAAATGTATCTATGTATCATGAAAATATGCTTCAGGATTTGTAGCATTTGAGGCCTGTATTGATAGGTGTTTATAATTAGAATGATACTCTTTTGAAGTTCAGGTCAAGAAAGTCCTGTATTAGGCTGAGTGAGAGAGCACAGAATTTTTGGATAAACAGAGAAAAACAAGTTCCAAACTGCCAAAGAATCTAACAGTTGACAAAATTACAATTGCCCCCCCTCCCCCAGAAAAATAAGAAAATGACTAAATGTTTATTTTCCCCATCTCTAACACTGAGTATAATGCTTTCCTGATAGTCAAACATGAGGGATGTGTGAACACTGATTAAGTGACACAAGCTACCCTTCCCGAGAGTGCTCCGTGGTGCCTTCCCAGGAAATTGATGTCTTGCGAGTGTTAGGTAGCTAGAATCAATTCAAGAATCTCACTCATCAATTATATCTTTTGCAAACTCTAATCTCAGCGTTCTTTTCCAGTCTTTGAAATGTATTGCGCTGACATGCATACAGCATTCTTTTCAGTTGTCTGTGACTCCCACACTTTTAAATAGCTATAAAAAAGTAAATATATATTATTTTTTCAATGGCTAACTTTTACAGACAATGATTTAGTTGAGATTAAAGAAGAGTGTTTACCTTAAGTAGTAGGCAGAACAACTATCCCCAAAGAGGCTCATCATGCCCTAATCCCAGAACCTATGAATGTCACCTTAAATGGTAAAAAGAGACTTTGCAGATGTGATTATGAATCATGTGATAGGAAGATTATTCTGGATTATCCCCACGGGCCTAGTGTAATCACAAGAGTCTTTATAAGAAGGCATCAGAGGGCCAGAGTCAAAGAGCTATGACAATGGAATCAGACATTTAAATTCTGGGCATTGAAGACAGAGGATGAAACCACAGCCAAGGATACAGGCAGCCTCTCAAAGCTGGAAAAGGCGAGGAAACAGATTCTCCCGTAGAGTTACCAGAAAGGAATGCAGTCCTGTGGGCACCTTTATTTTAGCCCAGTAAGACCCATTTCAGACTTCTGACTTCCAGAACTATAAGACAATAAATTTGTGTTGTTAAGTCACCAAGTTTTTAGTAGTATCTTAAAGCAGCAGTAGGCAAGTAATGGACCCTATGCAGAACATTTTGCGTGGAAAGCAGAAATTACAAGAAAATTCACTGAAAGAATTCCCAGTGACACCGTATGGGATGACAAACTCAGAAATGAGCTAAATTATAATCCTTATCAAGTAAATATTTATTCCAGTATTTCTATATTCTCACTTATCTCAACAGTTGTGTCCATTAGAGTATTTGAGAGTGGGAACTTCTGAACTTTCCTTAACTGACCTTATCCAAGAATTCACAAAAAGTACACTACAGATTTACTTTTATGTTTAAGTTTATGAATGACACAGCAAGCTAAACTTGTTACACAATATACAAGCATTTCAAGATATTTTCCATAAATATTCTTATAACTTATTATAACCTCACTGCAATATATAGGTATAGCATGTCCATTTATAAATATCATATATGTCCTGTCTCATTTAAGTCTAAAGATCTTTAATTTGTGTACTTTTTCCAAATCTAAGAAGTAAGCAAGATATTCTCAGTGTGACAAAGATTGTCAATCTACACAATAGTCTATATTAGAGATCATCTCTTAGAAACATAAATGGAAATGGCATAAAATTCCCAGAACACTAATGACTCTGTAATCATGCTAATAAAGACCTAATTTATACTCTTTTCACCTTTGGTCCTTTGTAATCAGTACTAGAAAAAATGTTTAAGTAAAAGAAACTTTTAGACAATAGCCTTCCATTTCATAATGTTGTATTCTTTATATCCTAACTGATTTTCATGTTTAAATCTTTCAAAACTACTTTATTCTGTTACCAATTGTTCATGGCATTTTGATTTCAAGCACAATGTCTCTTCCAATATCCAATAGCTACTGGAAAAATATCACATCATTTATTACCTTTAATAACCATTAACTTTTATTTTAATTAAGTAAAGTAAAACTTCATTCTTCAAAACTAGTTGTTTTACTTTAGAGCTGATATAAAGCAGATAAATATATCATTAAGCAATTATTACCAAGTGATCTGAATAACGGGTGATTATAAAATCAGGAAAGGTGATCATTAGTGTCCTATAGTTGTGAAATTAGTTTCCAAATTGCCCAAAAGTTATTGACTTAATACAAATTTATTATCTTACGGATTTATAGGTTAGCAGTCTGATGTGGGCTAAAAATCAAGATGTCTTTTCTGAAGGCTCTAGAGGATAATCTCTTTCCCTGTCTTTTCCAGCGTCTAGAGGTTGTCCACATTCCTTGGCTTGTGGCCTCATTGCTCCATCTACAAAGTGACCAACAGTGCATCTCCCTGACCATTTTTCAATACTCACATCTTCAGAATCTAGCCAGGAAGGTTTCAATTTTAAGAATCCATATAATTAGGTTGGGCCCTATTTGATCATCCAGGATAATCTCTGCATCTCAAGGTCCTGAACTTAATCTTACCTACAAAGCCCCTTTTGCCATATACGGTAACATATTCACAAATTCTAGGGATTAGGACGTGGATATTTTGGGAGTCCCTGTACTATTCTGCCTACCACAGTAATCTTTTACAGCATTTCATTTTTTTCCTTCAGTAGTGACTTGAGAAAATTAAGATAAGAGATAAAGGAAACAAATTT
This sequence comes from Balaenoptera acutorostrata, assembly GCF_949987535.1. Taxonomy (NCBI): domain Eukaryota; kingdom Metazoa; phylum Chordata; class Mammalia; order Artiodactyla; family Balaenopteridae; genus Balaenoptera; species Balaenoptera acutorostrata. The sequence goes on from NC_080064.1 coordinate 192,196,120, forward strand.
GACTACTGACAAAATGACTTTGGTAGAATATTAGCTATTCTTAAAAAGATAATTGTAAATTTCTAGGTTTTTTAAAAAACCCAAACCAACCACCAAAATGAGAAGAAAACAAAGACTTAAAAGAAATTATGTAGAGGGAGGAGTTAGGGCTTTTAGCAAAATCTAAAAACAATACGAAACAATTCGGGTGTACAATCTACTCAAAAAGCTGAGACACTGTCTTAAGCAGAATTTATACAAGTGCAATTTTCAGAACATGGAATGTGGTAATTTAACAAATTTCTGAGCTGGCCAGATGAGAACAGAAGCATTGATAAATTAGGATGTGTCAAGAAGAGAGTGATTGGAATGAGAAGTAAAATGAAATTATGCTGGATGAGGAGCAGTTAACACAACTACAAGTGGTAAACCAGGATTAATACAAACATAGTGGTTCTGACACATCAGAAGTACCATGAAAGAAACTAGTGTTTAATGAGAGGCTTTTCTTTTGCCACTTCAATTTTCTCATTTGATTGTTGTAATCTTACTCTATTTTTATATTTGTATAAAAACCTCTAAATATTTTTGAAATAAAGTAGAGGCATAGGTAAATTAAACTCCCAGGCATAAACTATGAGAAATGAATTTATATGCAATAGTTATCTGGACAATACTATTTTATAAGAAACTAACATTCTCGACAGATAATTGAATTACACAGCTCTAAAATTCGCTAGCATTCTGATTTATGATAAATTAAGCTATAAAGCTGTTGAATTTGTTAAAGGACATTTATCATATCAACATTGTTTATCTCAGTAACTTTCAGTGTATCATAATAACGAGGGTTGACAGATTAATAAATAAAAATATAGGACCCCCAGTAAAATTTGAGTTTGAGATAAAGAAAAAGCTTTTTAGTTTATGCATATTCCATGCAATATTTGTTTTTTATCTGAAATTCAAAATAATTCCTGTATTTAACTGGTAATCCTAATGGATTAGGAAAATACAACCATAAAAAAACCCATCATTACATGTAAGAAAGACCATTCCAAAACTTCAAGATTTACTTCAATGAGAAATAAAAACTTGTGAATCAAGTAAGCTTGATGATTGTTTATTTTTCATCAGTCTTTGCTTTCTAAGTATGTTTCAAATTTATTTTTCACTTTTTATCTTCATTCTATACTTGTGGATGGCTTTTGATATATTGATTATTATTATTTAATAAAAGGAAATTGAAGAACTTAGAAATATACAAAAAGAATTTGATTTCCATGAAAAGTTGATCTGATAAAAACAAATTAATCTGAAAGAAGACACGTCAAAGAAGCCAAGGTTGTACTATTTAGTAAATGCATAATGATGTTATATCCAAGTTTTCCTCACTTGAAATTCAACATAATTCTCATCTTTTCATATTCCAAGAGTTTGGGATTTGACTGCCATTTTGGAATATTATAAAAATTGCCTCATTAATCACTGTGTCCAAAGAGGGAGGAATCCTGGCTTAACACAGAATAACAGTCTAGACTTTAGATGTATAACACACAATCTCATGTTAAAATAAAAGAATGAAAACTTATAAAACAGATTATTTATGAAGCATTATTTCTATCATGGCATGCATGTAAACCTGGAGAGTGTTAAATTACACTGGAACTGGCATTTACAGAGACATAAATGGATATTGAGGATGTTATACTAAGTGAAATAAGTCAGAGGGAGAAACACAAATTCTGTATGTTCTCACTCATACGTAGAATCAAAGAAAGCTGAACTCACAGAAATACAGAGTATACTGGTCATTGCTAAGGACCAGGGTGTGGGGGAAATCAGGAGCTGTTGGTCAAAGGGTACCAATGTCCAGCTATAAGATGAATAAATTATGTAGATCTAATGTTCAGCATGGTGACTATAATTAACAATACTGTATTATGTACTTGAAAGTTGTTATGAGAGTAGATCTTAAACATTCCCACCAAAAGAGAAAAATGGTAATTATGTGAGGAGATGGCAGTGTTAACTAACTTTACTGTGGTGATCATTTTGGAAGACATACATGTAACAAATCACCACATTATAAGCCTTAAAACTTACATATGTTGTATGTCAATAATATCTCAATAAAGCTGAAACAAATTTTAAATAAGTAACACTGGAAAGTTTCTCTGGTGATGTGAAAGAAATTGTCAATACCTTTGACATATGGGGAAAGAAATGAGTTTCAGAAATGGTAGACTTCAACTTGGTAAAAGAAATATGTGTGAATAGTAGCCAGAGACCCATCATCAAGAAAACTGTCTAGAAGTTTTGATGGTGTGCAGGACAGCCTCTGAAAACTAGTTAAACATTTTTGACAAAAGATCTAATGGAGTTTTATGAATGAAGCAGCAAGTCAGGCCCAAAGTCATGCTAAAATATTGCTCTCCTGCCATTTGAATTTAAATATAGTACCTTAATATTATCTGTTCTGAGTTGCCTTATTTTCTCATGCTCACTGATACAGAAACCCAAGGTTTCCATGGTCTCCTTTATATACTTCTATTATAATTCACTGCACAGTGGATTTTAGTTTTAGGTGACTTGCCTCTTGTTGGCTTTTGTGTTATAGCTGTTAAGCTCCAGATAAAGTCTCCTTCTGACTATTCTTAAAGTAAGCTGGATATATGATAGATAATAAATATTATACCAATTCTACAGTCTTTTTGAACAAATGGGTTTTAATGATTAGGCTGAAATACAATTGGTACTTGCCTTGAGACTAATAGTGTAGGAAAGATAAACTTTAAGACAACCCAGAATGACTTTCCTGGTGGTGCAGTGGTTAAGAATCCGCCTGCCAATGCAAGGGACACAGGTTCGATCCCTGGTCTGGGAAGATCCCACATGCTGTGGAGCAAATAACCCATGCACCACAACTACTGAGCCTGTGCTCTAGAGCCCACGTGCCACAACTACTGAAGCCCGTGTGTCTAGAGCCTGTGCTCTGAAACAAGCCACCACAATGAGAAGCATGTGCAATGCAATGAAGAGTAGACCCCCGATCCTCACAACTAGAGAAAACCCATGCCCAGCAATGAAGACCCGACACAGCCAAAAATAAATAAATAAAATAAAATAAATTTTAAAAAAAAGACAACCCAGAATGAAAAATGACACATTTCACTTAGAAATCTGCAAGTTTTAAATTCTATGGTATGTTATTGAATATATATTTCATGTAACAATTGCAGTTTTTAGAGAGCTGTTAATTTTCAAAGTAATTTTAATACAGTAAGATATATTTAACATCAATGAAGTGACACTGACAATCAACTAGCAAGGATTCAGAAGCTATTTTAGAAATTTATGGGGATCCACACTGGTCATTTGCAGTACATGTATGCATTATTTAGTTCCAAATCTGTGACCTTTGGCAAGCTTCTGTATTTATTTATAATAATAGCACTGACAATAATCAGACCTATATACATGCCAAACATTGTTCTATATGTGGTATATAGGTTAATATTTGACAGCACTATAAATAAGTGCTATAATCATCTCCATTTTTGAGATGAGAAAGCAGAAGGTAAAATCACAATTTCAGTGTTTTACACTGAGTATAATGGTGAAGCTACGTTTCAAACCTAGCCTCTCTGGTTCCTTGCACCAAGTAATTTCTGATATCCATTAATGTCTGAGATTCTGTTTTATATGTATTTATCATGTTATTATAAAACTGAACTTGAGAAGGATGTACTTACTAATACTCTAGGTACAGCAATCTCTAAGTATTGCATGTAGCATCGATACAGGGAAGTCAAACAGGTACATTCCTGGCCATTCAGTAGTTATAGATCAATATTTTTTAGCAATCATATTGTTACTACTCTTGTGGAAATAAATATAATTGTTGGCAGTGATGTACATTGGATTAAGTGATTCCCAGCAAGGTGGTTTCCCTGTGTCTTTCCAGTTCAATGACAATATAATAAAATGAATTTTAAATTTGTTAAAACTAATAGCAATGGAGTTTTATAATTTTCATATAAAACATAAATTAATTAAACAACGAGAGAGCAGCAAACAAACAGCAGCAAATAACAGCAAAGAGAGAGGGATAGAGAGAAGATAGAAGAAGAAGAAAGGAAGGGAGACAAGGGAGAAAAGAACCAGAGAGGATTAAAAGTTATAATATGGTAATTCTACCTACTGATTAACTTACTGGGTAAATGCCATAAATGAAGACCGCCATGTCTGCCACCAGCCTCAGCTCTTGAGTACTTCACATAGTGAGAGAATCTAGCCTCATGGAGTGTGAATTTCATTTTTGACGTTAGTGTGTATGTTACATAAGATGGTTTCAATTACTTTATCTGGAGCTTAAATAAAAAGAATTTGTTTCAAAATGGAAGAGAAAAAAATTTGATCAAAAGTTTTGAGAAACCATATGTTGGATTACAATATAGTGTCTAAATATGGCCATGTACATGTTGAGGGAAAAGATGAAATTAAATTTAAACAGACTTACAATTTTGTCTGGAAGTTTTCATCCAAATATCATTTCTCACTAATTTCTCTTTGCCAAACTGCTTTTGGAATATCATAAAAATTCCTCTTTCTTACTTACAAAAAATTACTTCCTAAGTTCAATTTACAAACCACGAATTACACCAAGATAAACAGTCAACAAGATTCAGCTTTTCTTAGCCAGATGACTGTCTGCGATCAGATAAATTTCAAATTTCTAGAAATCATATGATAAGTGATAAAAAAAAAAAACTAAAATTTACTTTGCAGAAAATTTGAGTCTCATTTACATTAACAACTGTGTAGGATTTGAGGCCATTCCCTACTTCAAACCCAACAAGTTATTCTGCCAAGCCTTCATAGAAGACATGAGACTCTTGATCAAAAGCAAGGAACTTAATCACTCATGGATCAGCAGGCAGCATGAGCTTCACATTCACATTAGTTCCTTTTATCTCTCCCCTCTGAGTCCCACAGGGACATCGAGGATGGTCCCAGATGGATGATGCACAATCAGGAGTTGTGTCATGACTGAGCAAGGCCAGTTTTAGAACCCCCCAATAGTATATGGAGGGCTGCTAGCAAACCTGCCCAACTCTCCTAAAATGATATCATATTGATTATTCTGCTCAAGAAAGAATTTTGAACTCTGCCCTCAAGAAGGAGACACTATCTCTAAATTCCTAGGCTGTTTAATATCCTTGAAAAAATAGTATAAAGCAGAACCTGATAAAAGATGTGCAGAAGTGTGAGACTCATGGAGAATTCTTTCCCAACAATATGCTCACATCAAAATACTTTGGGGAGAATAAAGTTTTCTTAATAAGAAAGTCATTACAGACTAGAAGAAAATATTTGCAAACGATCTGACTGACAAGGGCTTAATTTCCAAAATCTACAAAGAGTTCATATAGCACAATAACAAAAAAAAAAACCCAATCAAAAAATGGGCAGAAGACCTAAATAGACATTTCTCCAAAGAAGACATCCAGGTGGACAATAGATACATGAAAAAATGCTCAACATCGCTAATTATTAGAGAAATGCAAATCAGAACTACAATGGAGGTATGACTTCACACTGGTCAGAATGGCCATCATTAAAACTTCTGACCACAGTGATCAGAGTAGAAAAAGAAATAAAAGTAATCCAAATTGGCAAAGAAGAAACAAAATTGTCACTGTTTGCAGATGACATGATACTATACATAAAAAATCCTAAAGACATTACCAGAAAAATCCTACAGCTCATCAATGAATTTGGTAAAATTACAGGATACAAGATTAACACACAGAAATATGTTGCATTTCTATACACTAACAACAAAAGATCAGAAAGAGAAATCAGGAAACAATCCCATTTACCATCCCATCAAAAGAGTAAAAACCTAGTAATAAAACTACCTAAGAAGGCAAAACAACTATATTCTGAAAACTATAAGATGCTGATGATAGAAACTGAAGATGACACAAACAGATGGAAAGATGTACCATTTTCTTGGATTGGAAGAATCAATATTGTTAAAATGATATACTACCCAAGGCAATCTACAGATTAAATGTAATCCCTATCAAATTGCCAGTGGCATCTTTCACTGAAAAAGAACAAAAATTTTAATATTTACATGGAAACACAGAAGACCCCAAATAGCAAAGCAATCTTGAGAAAGCAAAATGGAGCCAGAAGAAGCAGGCCCCCTGACTTCAAACTATACTATAAAGCTACAGTAATCAAAACAGTATGGTACTGGCACAAAAACAGATATATAGATCAATGTAACAGGATAGAAAGCCCAGAAATAAACCCACGCACCTACGGTCAATTAATCTACCACAGAGGAGGCAAGAATATACAATAGACAAAAGACAGTCTCCTCATTAAGTGGTGATGGGAAAACTGGACAGCTACACGTAAAAGCATGAAATTAGAACATTCTCTAACACCATACACAAAAATAAACTCAAAATCAATTAAAGACTTAAATATAAGACTGGATACTATAAAATTTCTAGGGGAAAACAAAGGCAGAACACTCTTTGGCATAAACTGCAGCAATATCTTTTTGGATCCGTCTTCTAGAGTAATGGAAATAAAAACAAAAGCAAACAAATGGCACCTCATTAAACTTAAAACCTTTTGCATAGCAAAGGAAACCATAAACCAAATGAAAAGACAACCTACAGGCTGGGGAAAAATACCCACAAACGATCTAACCTACAAGGGATTAATTTCCAAAATATACAAACAGCTCATACAGCTCAATATCAAAAAACCAAACAGCTCAATTAAAAAATGGACAGAAGATCTAAATAGACATTTCTCCAAAGAAGAGATCCAAATGGCCAACAGGAACATGAAAAAATGCTCAACATCATTAATTATTAAAGAAATACAAATAAAAAATACAATGAGGCATCACCGCACACCAGTCAGCATGGCCATCATCAAAAGTCTACACATAAATGATGGAGAGGGTATGGAAAAAAAGGAACCCTCCTACATAGTTGGTGGGAAAGTAAACTGGTACAGCCACTAGGAGAACAGTATGGAGGATTCTTAGAAAGCTAAAAATAAAGTTGCCATATGATCCAGCAATCCCACACCTGGGCATATATCTGGAGAAAACTCTAATTCAAAAAGATACATGCACCCCAATGTTCACTGCAGCACTATTTACAATAGCCAAGACATGGCAGCAACCTAAATGTCCATCGACAGATGGATGGATAAAAAAGATTTTGGTCTGTGTGTATATATATATATATATACATAAATATATATATATATATATATACACACACACATATATACATATACACACAATAGAATACTACTCAGGCATAAAAAAGAATAAAATAATGCTCATAACTTTGTAGATCAACTATACTTCACAAAATTAAAAAAAACAAAAAATAAAATTATGCCATTTGCAGCAAATGGGTGGACCTAGAGATCATACTGAGTGAAGTAAGCCAGAACGATAAGACAAATACCATATGATATCACTTATACGTGGAATCTAAAATATGATACAAATGAACTTATTTACAAAACAGAAAAAGACTCACAGACATAAAAACTTATGGTTATCAAAGGGGAAAGGTGAGTGGAGGGATAAATTAGGAGTTTGGGATTAACATATACACACTACTATATATAAAAGATAACCAACAAGGTCCTACTGTATAGCACAGATATTCAGTATCTTGTAATAAACTATAATGGAAACGAATATGAAAAAATATATATATACAACTGAATCACTTTGCTGTACACTAGAAACTAACACATTATAAATCAACTATATGTCAATAAAAAAAGAAAATCCTTGTTTATAAACCAAGTATTAGTTAACTCATCATATTCTGTGTATCACCGTGTGTGTCAGGGAGTATAAAATCAAACATAAGTGATAATGTAAGGAATTTTACTAATTTTGATCACAGATTATTTTCACTTTACTCACTGAGTGTTAGCCTAAGATGTTTTCCCTTTCTTCTCATTTAATTTTCAAAACGGCTGAGAGCTAGGAATTGTCATTATTATTGTTACTGTGTTACATATAAGACAAAGGAGGTTCATAGCAGCTAAGTATGCATGCCAAGGTAACACAGCTAAAAGGTTTGTGTTAAAATGTAAAATGGTGTTTTACGAAAACCATTACCAAAAGATGACAGTTCCTTCCTTTACCATAAATGTGAAGACTTTAAGATAAATATTAACTTTTTTCCCACATATTTGTTTTTTTCCTGAATTTTTCAATTCAGATCAAACTTAATGAGAGACGACAGTCCCCTTCTTGGAAGAAAACTCACAAAGTACAATGGGAAGAATAACTTCTTAGAAGATGGCACCATGCCAAAAGAATACCATTTCCATTATTTATTATCACTATAATCATGGTAGGGACTTAATTTTTCTGAGTCACTTTCTCTGTATTAGTAAAATAGGGATAATATTATTTACCACAGAGCTTTTTTCTTCAGACTAAGTCTGATAGCATACGTAAATATAACTGCACATAATAGGTATTCATTAAATTGGAGTGATAATGTTCATATGCTGAGTAAACTATTTCAGCTTTTCTCTTCAGTTTTAAAGCTAATAGATGTAAGGATTCTGAATTGTTTTAGGAAATTAGAAGACAGAATTAGGAAACATTTTTACAGATAAAAGAACCGCTCCATTAATTTTTTACAACATCATAAATCACTTTTTAAAATAAATAATTCAAGACCTTTTGGTTATTAACATGTTGGTTCATGTTCTACCTCAAATACACAATTTTAGTTAAGCAAAGTATTACAATATGTCAGTTGTTTGGGTATTTTGTGTGACATGCTAACTCATCTATATCAAATTATAATTTTACAGTCACCTTACAACTGCTTGCAAAAACTGAAGGATGATGTAAAATTCTCTAGAAACACATTCTAAGTAGGTCTTAAAATTATTCTCACTCAATTCGCTATATGAAGCTGGTTTTCCATTAGGCATATATTTTCCTTTGAATTCTTGTTTCACATTTTATGCTTTTATAGTCATTTTGCATATTTTACATTTGTAGCAAGTGCATTTTCATGAAAATATTACTATTATCTTTTGAATTGGTAAAGGTGAATATATTTTAATTGTATCATTGAAATAGAATAACTACATTCCTAAATTAATGTGTTGCCATAAATGTCACATAAAATGGATTTAATATATCATTATGATATAGTAGATAATCAAATATTCACAGTTCCCTTTTTTCCACTACACAAGTATTAGAAGTATTCTTACTATATAAGAGTAAGAGTTGTAGACCACCTGCAACCTGAAGACCAAATCTGGCCCACCACTTGCTTTTGCAAATAAAGTTTTATTGGAACACAGCCAAACACATTCATTTACACATTGTCAATATATGCTTTCTCATTTCAATGGCAGAATAAGGTATTTATGGCAGAGAGCATGTGTCTCTCTCAAAGCCTAAAATATTTACTGTCTGGTGTTTACCAAAAATGTTTGTTGGCCCTTGCATAACACAGTTGCATTATGTACTGTTTGCAAAAACACAGAAGTAACTTATCTTCACATTATTTTTGTTAAATATGCCAATGATATTGAAGTATATAGGCTAAAGCATGAATGATTCTCACTCACTATCCCTCACCATTGCTCCCCCCACCTCAGAGTAACCCCTTAATTTTAGTGTTTATCCATTTAGACCATTTTATTTTTAATTACCCAAAGTGTACTTTTATATTTAAACATCTGAGATTCCATAGAAAAAAGGGAAAATAGGCACAAAAATTTAACACCCTTGCTTTGAATACCATCTAATTTACACACATACCCATCGTATCCTTTTGGCTCCTATAGGTAACCACCATTATCAGTTTGAAATGAGTCCTTTCAGACTGTTTTGAATACACTTATAGAATTATTTTTACCTATAGAAATATGTACTTGTGTTGTGCATGTGTGTATTTGAGTCAAATGCATCTTCTCTTCAGATATCATTCTTCTGCAACTGCCATTTTTCACTGATCTTCGGCATTTATTGATATTAGTATGTTTATGTGTGGACATTTTCTCAGCCTTTTCATAGATTGCCTGTGCCATAATTTTTTAAAAATTCTTCTACTTTAAAATATCTAGGTTATTTCTAATTCCTTTGTAAGCTACATAAAGCTTACTTCCCACTTGAAGGACTAACTTGCTGTATGAAATTGCATTTCCTTGAATGATTGCAAAGTTGGACATCCTTTCTTTATTGAAAACTGTATCACTACTCTAAAACTGTATATTCACATACTTTGATATCTTTCCCCACCTTAGTGACCTGTTTATCCCTTTTGTTCCTTAAAGGTAAAACAAATGAAATCCAGACACACAATAATATTTACAATGTCAAGCAATGAGTCAAAAATACTAAAAATGCAAAGAAGTAGGAAAATATTACCCACAATCAAGAGAAAAAAGAGTCAAAAGAAAATAGACCCAGAAATTACAAAGATAATGGAACTAGCAGACAATGACTTTAAAGCAATTACTAGAGATGAAAAATATAAGATCTGAAATAAAATATTCACTAGTTTTGATTAACAACAGGTTAGGCACTGCAGAAAAAATAAAGTGAATTGAAGACATAGCAATAAAACTAGAATTAAACATAGAGAGAAAAATGCTGAAAATTTAACAGAGTTTCAGTGAGCTGCAGTAAAATATTGACTGGTTTAGAATATATATTATTGGGCTCCAGAAGGAGAGGAAAAGAATAGTAAAATATTTGAAAAAGTAATGACTGAATATATTCAAAATTTGCTTAAAAGCATAAATGCTTCTGTGAAGGAGGGTAAGGGAAGCAGATAAAGAAAACATACTCTGTATACAGCTAAGAGCATACTTTTGGGTGAAAATAAAATGCATTTCTCCCAAGGCTGGGAATAAGGCAAGAATATCCACTCCAATATTTCTATTCAACATTTTACTGATCATCATTAAGCCAGTAGAATAAAGCAATAAAAAAATTTACATATAGAGTTAAAGTAGTAACACACTCTTTATCTTACCACAGGTTATGTATAGAGAAAATTTAACAGAGGACTGCAGACTTTGCATAAAGGGCCAGTTATTAAATATCTTAGGCTTGCAGGCCATCAGTCTCTTTGGCAACTACTCAACTCTGAAATTGTAGTTTGAAAACTGCCGTAAACAAATGTAAACAGATGGCTGTGACTGTATTCAGTAAAAATTAGCTTGTAAAAAGACCAGTGGTATCAGTAAAAACGGAGGTGTAGGGAACTTTAGGGTCTATCCCTCCCCAGAAACACCAAAACACATGGCAAACTGCCAGAATCAACCTTCCTGGGCCTCTGGAACATATTCTAATGTTTATGGCAACCAGGCAAATGCTTAGTCAGGATAAAAACCACTGAAAGAGAGTAAGAGAGTTTTGTGGCATATTAACCAACCCTCATCCTCAACCTCTCTCCACATGGTCGTGGTCTTGAAGGTGCCAGCTTGTGTTCCTTGTGTGAACAGATAATTCTTGAGGGAGCAGAACAGACCTTGTAACCAGAGAATCGTATTTATCTATTTTGAACTGACTGGGGTTGCCTCCTTCTGCCACAGGGGGCTTCCTGTTGTTTTGCTTAATTTGGAACCCTATCAGATCAGAGAAGCTCTGCAGTCCTCAAAAACAATGAAAGTCAAATGAAAAAGATGTTGCTGCTGTCTGGGGGGAAAAAAAATGCAAACAATAAACACACCAAATTATGGGAGAAAAAGCCAGAGAATGAGTGTTTTGAGGGAATAGGGGTTTTTAAAAGCTGCTGTGTATGTGGAGGAATTAGGGTCACATGAATTCTCAGGTCAGTAAACATGTTCACAGAAGACCTGAGAAGGCAATAAGTTTTCAACTGTCACTGGTCTTTACTCTCAGAACAAACAGGAAGTATAACCAGGCAGAGTGGTAAATGTCCTGGTTCAGCACTAAAGGAGTGCCCAGGATCAATATGCAAAAATTTGAGGCATAGAATTTTTCTTTTCTTGTTTTTTTTTTTTTCCATTACCCTTTCTTTTCATTTCCTTTTTTTCTTCTCTGTTCTTTCCTTACTCCCTCCCTCCCTTTCTTTATCTCTTTCTTGCTCATTTTCCCCCTCAGTCTTTCTTCCTTTCTTTTTTGCTCATCATAATACTAAAAACGTCCAATTTTTTAAAAGAATTTTAAAAGATTGCAAAGACACAAGGAAGTATTGTCCAATTACAGGAAAACAAGAAAGAGGAAAACTGTCCATGAGAAAGTGCAGATGTTGGATTTTCTAGATGAATACTTTAAATCAACGTTCCTAAACGCTCTCAATTAGCTTAAGTAAACCAATGACAAACAGAAGAAATGAGGGGAACAAGGTATTAACAAGTAAAATATCAAAAAAGAAATAAGAAAGTATAAAAGGGGACAAAACAGATTCTGGAGCCGAAAAGTACAATAGTTGAAATGAAAATTTCACCGGAGCTGTTCAACAGATTTGAGAAAACAAGACTGAAATAGGAAACATGAAAATAAGACAATTTAAATTAATCAGACTGTAAAGAAGAAATGAAAAAGAAAAACATTGAAGAGTTTTAGAATCCTATGGGACACTATCAATCATACCTACATATTCATTATGGGAATTCAAGAAAGAAAGAGAAAAAGCAGAGAGAATATCTGAGAAATAATGGCTGAAAAATTCCCAAATTTCTTGAAGTACATGAATCTAGAAAGCCGAGGAACTCAATGAACTCTAAGTGGGTTAAACAAAGAGATCCACACTAAGATACATTATTTTAAAATTGTAGAAAGCCAAGGATAAATAGAATCTTGAAAGCAGCAAGAGATAAGTGACATCACATTCAAGGGCTACTCAATAAGATTAACAACTGATTTGTAAGTAGGTACATGGAGGGAGAATGGCAGTGAGAAGACATATTTAAAGTGCTGAAAGAAAAACACTGCCAAATAAGAATTCTAACTGAGGAAAAACTATTCAAGAATAAAGGAGAAATTAAGATTTCCCCAGATAAACAAAAGCTGAGTTTGTTCCTAGTGTAACCAACCTATTAAAAATGCAAAAGGAAGTCCATCAGACAGAAAATGAAGGACACTAGGCAGTAATGTGAAGTCATGTGAAGAAAGTTGGAGCACTGATAAAAGTATTATAACTACACAGGTAAATATAAAAGCCAGTATTATTGCATATTTTGCTTAGTAACAACTTTTTTTCCTTTATGATTTAAAAGACAAATGCATATAATAATTATGCCTCTCTTAATGGATATATAGCATATATAGATGTAATCTTTAAAATATTAAAAAGTAAAAAAAAATATATTAAAAAGTAACAAAAAAAATTAAAGGGATCAGGATGTATAAAACAAGTTTTGTTCAATATTGAAACTAAGTTAGTATAATTCAATGAGATTGTTATAAATTTAATGTTAATTTTAATTCCCAAAGAAACCAGTAAGAAAATAAATTTTAATTATACAGAAAATGATAAAGAATTCGAAATAATAAAAAAAAATCAAACACAAAATAATGCAATAATGGAGGAACTGAGGACCAAAATGATATACAGAAAACCAATAGCAAAATGGCAGAAGTCCTTCCTAGTAATCATTTTGAAACTAAACAGAGAAAACTCACCAGTGAACAGAATGACAATTGCAAGATGGATTAAAGCAATGCTATAACTATAAGCAGTCTAAAAAAGACTCACTTAGGACCAAAAGACACAAATAAGTTGAGCTTGAAAGGACTGAAAAATATATTCCAAATAAATAGTAAACAAAAGTGAACTGCAGTGGCTCTACTAATATCAGATAAAATAGACTGTAAGTTAAAAATTGTTAAAAGATGAAAATAAGGTCATTATAACTTGGTAAAAAAGAAAATTCATCCAAAAGATAACAATTATAAATAGATATGTATCAAACAATAGATCCCTCAAATGTATAAAGCTAACATTGATGCGATTGAAAGAAAAAAAAGAAATTTCTACAATTATAGTTGGTGACTTCAATACCCCATTTTCAAAAATGGACAGATCATATAAACAAAAAATCAATAAAGAAATAGAGGAATTGAACAACAGTATATACCAAGTAGACCTAAAAGATCTAGAGAGAGCAGTCCATCCAAAAACAGAAAAAATACATTTATCAAGTGCATATACCAGCAAGCTACAGTGCAGGACATCCCATGCCAAACAACTAGCAATACAGGAACACAACCCCATCCATTAGCACAGAGGCTGCCTAAAATCATAATAAGGCCACAGACACACCAAAACACAACACCAGACGTGGACCTGCCCACCAGAAAGACAAGATCCAGCCTCATCCACCAGAACACAGGCACTAGTCCCCTCCACCAGGAAGCCTACACAACCCACTGAACCAACCTTAGCCACTGGGGACACACAACAAAAACAACAGAAACTACGAACCTGCAGCCTACAAAGAGGAGACACCAAACACAGTAAGTTACGCAAAATGAGAAGGCAGAAAAACACACAGCAGATGAAGGAGCAAGGCAAAAACCCACCACATCTAACAAATGAAGAGGAAATAGGCAGTCTACCTGAAAAAGAATTCAGAATAATGACAGTAAACATGATCCAAAATCTTGGAAATAGAATGGAGAAAATACAAGAAACGTTCAACAAGGACCTAAAAGAACTAAAGAGCAAACAAACAGAGATGAACAACACAATAAATGAAATTAAAAATTCTCTAGAAGGGATCAATAGCAGAATAACTGAGGGAGAACGGATAAGTGACCTGGAAGATAAAATAGTGGAAATAACTACTACAGAGCAGAATAAAGAAAAAAGAATGATAAAAATTGAGGACAGTCTCAGAGACCTCTGGGACAACATTAAATAAACCAACATTCGAATTATACGGGTCTCAGAAGAAGAAGAGAAAAAGAAAGGGACTGAGAAAATATTTGAAGAGATTTTGGTTGAAAACTTCCTTAATATGGGAAAGGAAAGAGTTAATCAAGTTCAGGAAGAACAGAGAGTCCCATATAGGAAAAATCCAAGGAGAAACATGCCAAGACACATATTAATCAAACTATCAAAAATTAAGTACAAAGAACAATATTAAAAGCAGCAAGGGGAAAACAGCAAGTAACACATAAGGGAATCCCCATAAGGTTAACAGCTGATCTTTCAGCAGAAACTCTGCAAGCCAGAAGGGAGTGGCAGGACATATTTAAAGTGATGAAAGAGAAAAACCTACAACCAAGATTTCTCTACCCAGCAAGGATCTCATTTAGATTTGACAGAGAAATTAAAAGCTTTACAGACAAGCAAAAGCTAAGAGAATTCAGCACCACCAAACCAGCTTTACAACAAATGCTAAAGGAACTTCTCTAGGCAGGAAAAAAAGAGAAGGAAAAGACCTACAATAATAAACCCAAAACAACTAAGAAAATGGTAATAGGAACATACATATTGATAATTAACTTAAATGTAAATGGATTAAATGCTCCATTTAATAGACTGGCTGAATGGATACAAAAACAAGACATAGACTGGCTGAATGGATACAAAAACAAGACCATATATATGCTGTCTACAAGAGACCCACTTCAGACCTAGGGACACATACAGACTGAAAGTGAGGGGATGGAAAAAGATATTCCATGCAAATGGAAATCAAAAGAAAGCTGGAGTAGCAATTCTCATATCAGACAAAATAGATTTTACAACAAAGACTATTACAAGAAACAAAGAAGGACACTACATAATGATCAAGGGATCGATCCAAGAAGAAGATATAACAATTATAAATATTTATGCATCCAACATTGGAGCACCTCAATACATAAGGCAAATACTAACAGCCATAAAAGGGGAAATCAACAGTAACACAATCATAGTAGGGGACTTTAACAGCCCACTTTCATCAATGGACAGATCATCCAAAATGAAAATGAATAAGGAAACACAAGCTTTAAATGATACATTAAACAAGATGGACTTAATTGATATTTAGAGGACATTCCATCCAAAAACAACGGAATACACATTCTTCTCAAGTGCTTATGGAACATTCTCCAGGATAGATCATATCTTGTGTCACAAAAAAAGCCTTGGTAAATTTAAGAAAATTGAAATAGTATCAAGTATCTTTTCCGACCACAATGCTATGAGACTAGATAACAATTACAGGATAAAATCTGTAAGAAATACAAACACATGGAGGCTAAACAACAAACTATTTAATAACCAAGAGATCACTGAAGACATCAAAGAGGAAATCAAAAAATACCTAGAAACAAATGACAATGAAAATACAATGACCCAAAACCTATGGGATGCAGCAAAAGCAGTTCTAAGAGGGAAGTTTATAGCTATACAAGCCTACCTTAAGAAAGAAGAAACATCTCAAATAAACAACCTAACCTTACACGTAAAGCAATTAGAGAAAGAAGAACAAAAAAACCCCCAAAGTTAGCAGAAGGAAAGAAATCATAAAGATCAGATCATAAATAAATGAAAAAGAAATGAAGGAAATGATAGCAAAGAGCAATAAAACTAAAAGCTGGTTCTTTGAGAAGATAAACAAAATTGATAAACCATTAGCCAGACTTATCATGAAAAAAAGGGAGAAGACTCAAATCAACAGAATTAGAAATGAAAAAGGAGAAGTAACAACTGACACTGCAGAAATACAAAGGATTATGAGAGATTACTACAAGCAACTATATGCCAATAAAATGGACAACCTGGAAGAAATGGACAGATTCTTAGAAATGCACAACCTTCCGAGACTGAACCAGGAAGAAACAGAAAATATGAACGGACCAATCACAAGCACTGAAATTGAAACTGTGATGAAAAATCTTCCAACAAACAAAAGCCCAGGACCAGATGGCTTCACAGGTGAATTCTATCAAACATTTAGAGAAGAGCCAACACCTATCATTCTCAAACTCTTCCAAAATATAGCAGAGGGAGGAACACTCCCAAACTCATTTTACAAGGCCACCATCCCTCTGATACCAAAACCTGACAAAGATGTCACAGAGAAAGAAAACTACAGGCCAATATCACTGATGCACATAGATGCAAAAATCCTCAACAAAATACTAGCAAACAGAATCCAACAACACATTAAAAGGATCATACACCATGATCAAGTGGGGTTTACCCCGGTAATGCAAGGATTCTTCAATATACACAAATCAATCCACGTGATACACCATATTAACAATTTGAAGGAGAAAAACCATATGATCATCTCAATAGATGCAGAGAAAGCTTTCGACAAAATTCAACACCCATATGATAAAAACCCTCCAGAGAGTAGGCATAGAGGGAACTTTCCTCAACATAATAAAGGCCATATATGACAAACCCACAGCCAACATCGTCCTCAATGGTGAAAAACTGAAACCATTTCCACTAAGATCAGGAACAAGACAAGGTTGCCCAATCTCACCACTATTATTCAACATAGTTTTGGTAGTTTTAGCCACAACAATCAGAGAAGAAAAAGAAATCAAAGGAATCAGAATCGGAAAAGAAGAAGTAAAGCTGTCACTGTTTGCAGATGACATGATACTATACATAGAGAATCCTAAAGATGCTACCAGAAAACTACTAGAGCTAATCAATGAATTTGGTAAAGTAGCAGGATACAAAATTAATGCACAGAAATCTCTGGCATTCCTATACACTAATGATGAAAAATCTGAAAGTGAAATTAAGAAAACACTCCCATTTACCATTGCAACAAAAAGAATAAAATATCTAGGAATAAACTGACCTAAGGAGACAAAAGACCTGTATGCAGAAAATTACAAGACACTGATGAAAGAAATTAAAGATGATACAAACAGATGGAGAGATATACCATGTTCTTGGATTGGAAGAATCAACATTGTGAAAATGACTCTACTACCCAAAGCAATCTACAGATTCAATGCAATCCCTATCAAACTACCACTGGCATTTTTCACACAACTAGAATAAAAAAATTCACAGTTTGTATGGAAACACAAAAGACCACGAATAGCCAAAGCAATCTTGAGATAGAAAAACGGAGCTGGAAAAATCAGGCTCCCGGACTTCAGACTATACTACAAAGCTACAGTAATCAAGACAGTATGGTACTGGCACAAAAACAAATATAGATCAATGAAACAGGATAGAAAACCCAGAGATAAGCCCACACACACATGGTCACCTTATCTTTGATAAAGGAGGCAAGAATGTACAGTGGAGAAATGACAGCCTCTTCAATAATTGGTGCTGGGAAAACTGGACAGCAACATGTAAAAAAATGAAATTAGAACACTCCCTAACACCATACACAAAAATAAACTCAAAATGGATTAAAGACCTAAATGTAAGGCCAGACACCATCAAACTCTTAGAGGAAAACATAGGCAGAACAGTCTATGACATAAATCACAGCAAGATCCTTTTTGACCCACCTCCTAGAGAAATGGAAATAAAAACAAAAATAAACAAATGGGACCTAATGAAACTTAAAAGCTTTTGCACAGCAAAGGAAACCATAAACAAGACCAAAAGACAACCCTTAGAACGGGAGTAAATATTTGCAAACGAAGCAACTGACAAAGGATTAATCTCCAAAATATACAAGCAACTCATGCAGCTCAATATCAAAAAAACAAACAACCCAATCCAAAAATGAGCAGAAGACCTAAATAGACATTTCTCCAAAGAAGATGCACAGATTGCCAACAAACACATCAAAGAATGCTCAACATCATTAATCATTAGAGAAATGCAAAACAAAACTACAATGAGATGTCATCTCACACCGGTCAGAATGGCCATCATCAAAAAATCTATGAACAATAAATGCTGGAGAGGGTGTGGAGAAAAGGAAACCCTCGTGCACTGTTGGTGGGAATGTAAATTGATACAGCCACTATGGAGAACAGTATGGAGGTTCCTTAAAAAACTAAACATAGAACTACCATATGACCCAGCAATCCCACTACTGGGCATATACCCTGAGAAAACCATAATTCAAAAAGAGTCATGTACCAAAATGTTCATTGCAGCTCTATTTACAATAGCCAGGACATGGAAGCAACCTAAGTGTCCATCAACAGGTGAATGGATAAAGAAGATGTTGCACATATATACAATGGAATATTACTCAGCCATTAAAAAGGAAAAAAACCGAGTTTTTTGTAGTGAGGTGGATGGACCTCGAGACTGTCATACAGAGTGAAGTAAGACAGAAAGAGAAAAACAAATACCATATGCTAACACATATATATGGAATCTAAAAAAAAAATGAAAGAAAGAAAAGAAAATGGTCAGAAGAACCTGGGGCAAGACGGGAATAAAGATGCAGACCTACTAGGGAATGGACTTGAGGATACGGGGAGGGGTAAGGGTAAGCTGGGACAAAGAGAGGGAGTGGCATGGACATATATACACTACCAAACGTAAAATAGATAGCTAGTGGGAAGCAGCTGCATAGCACAGGGGGATCAGGTCAGTGCTTTGTGACCACCTAGAGGGGTGGGATAGGGAGGGTGGGAGGGAGGGAGATGCAAGAGGGAAGAGATATGGGGACATATGCATATGTATAACTGATTCACTTTGTTATAAAGCAGAAACTGACACACCAGTGTAAAGCAATTATACTCTAATAAAGATGTTTTAAAAAAAAAAGTGCATATAAAAGGTGTTCCAGGACACATAATATATTAGGCCACAAGTCTCAATAAATTTGAACATGTTGAAATTACACAAAGTATCTCCTCTGATCACATGGAATGCTGAAAATCAATAACAGGAGGAAAACAGAGTAATCCAAAACATGTGGAATTCAAAAGCACGCCCTTAATCAACCAATGTGTCAAAAAAAAAGGTATCACTGGGGAATTAGAAAATATTTTAAGGTGAATGAATATACTTTGAGGTGAATGAATATGAAGAATTAACATACCCAAAGTTATGGAACAAATGCAATGAGCAGAGGGAAATTTATAGCTGTAAATGCTACATTTAAGAAGAAGATATAGTTCAAATCAAAAACCTAGCTTTATATCTTTTGTAGGAACTAGAAAAAAAGAAGAGTATAATAAACCAAAATAAGCAGAAGAAAGGGAATAATGTAGATTACAGCACAGAATTGCAAAAGAGAATAGAAAAACAATAGAGGAAATTATTAAACCTAAAAGTTGGGTCTTTGAAAAGAACAAAATTGACAAACCCTTTCCTAGATTGACTAAGAAAACAAGAGATAAGATGCAAATAACTAAAAATTAGAAATGAAAGTAGGGACAATACTAACAATCTTACAGAAAAAAAATTATAAAAGGACCATAAGAGAATACTATGAACAACTGCAAGGTGTATTAGTTTCCTAGGGCTTCCATAACAAAGTACTGAAGACTGGGTGGCTTAAAACAAGAAAAATTTGCTGTCTCATATTTCTGGAGACCAGAAATCCAAAATTAAGTTGTCAGCAGGGCCACGCTTCCACTAAAACCTAAAGGAAAATCCTCTCTTGCCTCTTTCTAGATTCTGATGGTTTTTCATCTTTAGCATTTCTTGGCTTGTAGGTGCCTGACCCCAAACGTCCATGCTCACATGGCCTTCTCTTGTGTCTCTTCACATAGACTTCCCCTGTACATCTGTGTCTATGTCCAAATTTCCCTTTTTTTTTTTTTTTTTTTTTTTTACAAGTGCACCAGTCATATTATATTAGAACACATCCTAATGTCCTCATATTAACTTCACTACATCTGCAAAGAACGTATTTCCAAAAAGAAGCACTGGGGGTTAGGACTTCAACATATATTTTTGGGTGGACACACATCAACTCATAGCACTCCACTCTCTAGCTCCCCCAAAGGAGCATGTCCTTTTCATGTTCAAAATGCTTTCACCCCATCCTAACATCCTCAAACTCAATCATTCCTGCATTAAATCTCCAGCTAAAATTTCACCTAAATATCGTCAACTCAAAGTTCAAAATCTTATCATCCAAATCAGTTATGGGTGAAACTTAACATACTATTCAGCCTGGAACAAAATCTTTTTTCATCTCATCTGAGCACCTTGAGACCAGACAAGTTATCTGCTTCCAAAATACGATGGTAGGACTGGCTTAGGATATGCATTCCCATTCCCAAAGGGAGAAATAGGAAGGGAAAAAACGGATCAAGTGTCCCAAGAAAGTCTGAAACCCTACAGGGCAAATTCCATCAGATTTCAGAGCTTGAAAATAATTCACTTTGGCTCAGTGTTCTGTCTTCTGTGCCAGCTGGGGTGGGGGTCCCTGCTCCCCCTGGGCCCTGTGTGCTGTGCCTGTCCTGAGAAGAAGCACCATCCCCTCAGCCCTATGTGGAAGCCCCACCCCTTTAGTCCTGGAGAGAGGGGGTCTTCCCCCGGGAAGTAAGGAGACAGCGGCCCTGTCTTCTCCACCTGTGGTCTCTGGGTCTGTGGTGGCAGCAGCAGCTGTATCGGCTTCTGATCTTCTCTGAGAGTCACTTTTTTTTTTCTTAAAGGCTAACACTCGTTCCAAACCAAGTGGCTCTATAGGCCCGTTCCCTGCCTTTGAATCTTGGAGGTCTGACAGCCTCACTTTGTTTCATCCTGTCTCTGCCCCCTTCAGTCCAAGTTGGCAGCATTTCTGCAGTTTCAGTAGACTGGATTCATAAGTCACAGGCCTAATCTCTTTAGAAATTGGTTGCCCAGCCACACCCTTAGCATTCTCTCCAAGTATGCTTTCTCATTTCTTTTGCAATACGGATAGCCTGAGAATTTTCCAAGTCATCTAGTGCTCATTCCTTCTTGCTTAGCATTTTTTCTTTCTCTCTTTCCTCTCTCATTTTACTATAAGCGCCAAGGAGAAACCAGGCTCCTCCTTCTATATTTTGCTTAATCTCCTCAGCCGAACATCCAAGTTTGTAAAAGTTCTACTTGCCACCCAGCAAAACACATTCAGTCAAGTTTCTGCC
This sequence comes from Balaenoptera acutorostrata, assembly GCF_949987535.1. NCBI lineage: Eukaryota > Metazoa > Chordata > Mammalia > Artiodactyla > Balaenopteridae > Balaenoptera > Balaenoptera acutorostrata. Next base: position 192,218,123 of record NC_080064.1, read on the forward strand.
ACTTTCTAAAAAAAGATTACCTTCCTCCAGTTTCCAGTAACATGTCCCTCATCCCCATCTGAGATCTCAGCAGAAGTACCTTTGTATTTCTCCCTCAAGTCTCCTTTTTATTTTATTTTTTGGTCACACGTGGTGGCTTGCAAGATCTTACTTCCCCAACCAGGGATCGAAGCCGGGCCCCCAGCAGTGTAGGTGCGGAGTCCTAACCAGTGGACCACCAGGGAATTCCCAATGTAGGCTTTTTTTTTTTTTTTTTTAAATCAAGCACCTCAGAACTCTTTCAGCTTCTACCCAGTACCCAATTCCAAAATTACTTCCACATTTAAAGGTATGTTACAACAGTACCCCCCTTGCTTGTACCAAATCTATATTAGTTTCACAGGTCACCTTTACAAAGTACAAACTGGGTGGGCTTAAAACAGAAGAAATTTATTTTCTCACAACCCTGGAGACAAGAAGCCTAAAATTAAGGTGTTGTCAGGACCATCCTCCCTCTGAAACATTTAGGAGAATTCTTCCTGTCCTCTTCCTAGCTTCTGATAGTTTTCTGCCAATCTTTGGCATTCCTTGGTGTATCGATGCATGACTCCAAACCTCCATCTTCACATGACATTTTCTCTGTGTCTCTTCACATAGTCTTCTCTGTGCATGTTTATGTCTGAATTTCTATTTCTATAGGAACACCACTCATACTGGATGAGGGCCCACCCTAATAACCTCATCTTAACTTGATTACAAATAAGTACCACATTCTGAGGTACTGGGGATTAGGACTTCAACATAGATTTTTGAGAGTGACACAATTTAACCATAAAATATTGCAACAAATTAGATAACCAAGATTAAAAAGATAAATTCCCAGAAACACACAAATTCCCAGAAACACACCAAAATTGACTCAAGAAGAAATTAAAAATCTGAACAGACTTACAGCAAATAAAGAGAGTGAATCAGTTATCAAAAAATCATTCAAATAAGAAAATCCCAGAGCCAGATAGTTTCATTGGTGAATTACATGAACCATTTAAATAAGAATTAACACCACTTCTTCTTAAGTTCTACCAAAAATTAGAAGAGAAGATAACACTTCCTAACTTATTCTGTGAGGCTAGTATTACCCTCATACAAAAGCCAAAAAAAAGATATCACAATTAAAGAAAACCACGGACCAATATCCCTTATGAATATAGATGAAAACATTATCCACAAAATACTAGCAAAATGAAACCAACAAGATATTATAGAATTATGTACCATGACCAAGTGGGATTTATCCAAGGAATGCAAGGATGGTTTATCATCATAAAAACAATGTAATATACCACATCAATAGAATGAAGGGGCATGATCATCTCAATTGATACAGAAAAAGCATTGAAAAAATCCAGCATATTTTTATAATAAAAACACTCAGAAAACTGGGAATAGAAGAGAACTTCCTGAATCTGATAAAGGGCATTACGAAAAACCCATACCTAATGTGATGCTCAATGGTAAAAGACTGAAAGCTTTTCCCCTAAGATCTGGGACAAGATGAAATTGCCTAATTTTGCCACTGCTGTTTACCATTGTGCTGGAAGTTCTAGCCAGAGCAATTACCTAATAAAAGAAATAAAACACAACTAAGTTGGAAAGTAAGAGGTGAGACTATCTCTACTTGCAGATGACATGATCCTATGTATAGAAAATCACAAGGAATACACAGATGCACACACACATATGTGACTAAAGCTAATAAATTCAGCAAAGTTGCAGAGTACAGGATCAACACAATCGAATTAGTTGTGTTTCTACACACTAGAAATAAACAGTTGGAAAAGGAAGTTAAGAAAACAATTCCATTTACAAGAGTATTCAAAAGAATAAAGTATCTAAGAGTAAATTTAACAATGAAGATTAAAAAATTATACACTGAAAACTATAAAATATTGTTGAAATAAAGAATACCTAAATAAATGAAAGACATCCATGTTCACGGATTGAAAAACTTAATATTGTTAAGATGAGAATACAACCCAAACTTATCTATAGTTTCAATGCAGTCTTTATTCAATTTATTGAATCCTTATTTCAATGTGTTTTTTTTTTTTTTTAGCAGAAATGTAAAAGCCAATTCTCAAACTCATTTGGATTTGCAAGCCATCCCAAATAGCCAAAACAATCTTGAAAATAATAATAAGATCAATGCATTCACACTTTTAGATTTCTAAACTTATGATAAATGTACAATTATCAAGACTTTGTGGTACTGATATAAGGGTAGACATGAATCAATAGAATAGAATTAAGAGTCCAGAAATAAACTCATATCTATGGCCAATTCATTTTTAATAAGGGTGCCGTGACCATTCAATGAGGCAAGAAAAGTTTCTTCAACAGTGATGCTTGGATAACTGGTTATCCATTTGTAAAAGAATGATGTTGGACCCCTAATTCACACTCCATACAAAATCAACTCAAAATGGAGTAACAATCTAAATATAAGAGCTAAAACAATGAAACTTTTAGGAGAACACATAGAACTAAATCTTTATGACCATGGATTTTTACAAAAAACAATGAAACTTTTAGGAGAAAAAATAGAACTAAATCTTTATGACCATGGGTTTTATAATGGATTTTTAGATATTACATCAAAATCATGAGCTACAAAAGAAAAAAAATAGATAAACTGAACCTCATCAAAATTAGGAATCTTTGAACACCAAAGGGCATTTCTAAGAAAGTGAAAAAACAACCAACAGAATGAGAGAAAATATTTGCAAAGCATACATCTGATATGGGTCTAGTATCCAGACTATATAAAAACTCCTAAAACTCAACAACAAAGAAAAACAGCTCAACTAAAAATGGCAAAGTAGTTTAGTAGACATTTGTCTTAAGATATATAAAAGTTCAACAAGCACATGAAAATATGGTAAACATCATTAGTTACCAGGAGAATGCAATTCAAAACCACAATGATACACTGTCTCATTTTCTATTTCTTATCTCCACCTGAGCCTCAAAAAAAAAAAAGATATAGCATCTGATATTTTTTCCTTAAGGAATGCTGTTGTACTTTGAATCTTTCTGTACTCTTTTCTTCTAATTGGGTGGTTTCTAAGTATCCATCTTCAAGTTTAAGTTTATTGACTCATTCTTCTATATAACCTAAATTGCTGTTATGTCAACCCAATGATTATTCTTTATTTTTACTTCAGATCTAGAATCTGCATTTGATTATATTTAAAATTTTTTATTTTCCTATTGAACTGTTTATTCATTGTGTCTATGTTTAAAACAGCTGCTTTAAAGTCCGCTTATTCTAATAAAACAACACTTGGATTATCTCAGGGTTTACTTCATTTTGGGTGCTTTGTTTTGTTTTTTGGTACAGATGGTGTCTTTGAAGATGGAAGAAGAGGGCCATGAACTAAGGACCTCTAGAAAATGGCAAAGGCAAAAAAATGAATTCTCCCCCAGAGCCTCTAGAGAGGAACTCAGACCTTCAATATCTTGGTTTTAGCTCAGTGAGACCCATTTCAGATTTCTGACATCCAGTAGTGTAATAAAATAAGTATCTTTTAAATTTAAGCTACTAAATTGGTGTTGATATTTTCAGTAGCAATAGGGAATCAATAAGCTTCCTAACCAGGTGACATCTGACAGCTAATTTAACCTATGACTTTATATGTCAAAAAGGAAGATAATAAGCATATTAAACTCAACAATGTATTAGCAAGATGAATGAAGTAATGCATACAAAATACTTATCTCCATAACTGGCAATTGGAAGTATTTAGTAAATGCTCATTTACTCGATGAGATTAATCAAGTATCTACCATGTGTTAGTTTCTATTCTAAGGGCTGAAAATATAGAAGGGAATAAAAGGGAAAAAATGATGCTCTCATGTTATTTAAATTCTAGTAATAACTAGTACTTGAGTTTCTCTCTGTTCATCACTTTTCTAAACATTTTACATATATTAATTCACACAGTTTTCACAATAACAATATAAGTTCTATTATCATTCCTGCTTTACAGATTAGAAAATTAACTTGCCCAGAATAAGTAGAAGACCTAGAATATGAATCCAGACCATTTGTCTTAGAATGCATGCTCATAAATTTTATGTTGTCCAACCTCGTATTGTACTCTGTATTACTGTAATTATGTGATTTAATGTTCAAGGTGAAGGGCTTCATTATGACATGAGAAAATGTGTTTAGATATATTAAAGAATAAAAATGTTACTTTCTGGAGAGTAAGCTAATGACAATGATAGTGAATGAAATTAGCAGGTGATAAAAGCACAGTCACACAGGTTCACCAGTTAATCTATTGCTCCAAACACCATGCAATGTATTTAGGATATAAAGATAAAATATTGAGTGACAAGTTGATTTGGTAGTGCACATTATCCTGATATTTGAAAAATAACTTTTGGAGACCTAGAACATCATGTGGAAATTAGAAAGTATTTGAATATTTCTTGAATAAATGTTGAGTTACTTTTTATTAAGACATTCTTTGTCTTATTTTCATACTTTAATGGCAACTATAGAAAGGCAAATATATTCCAAATTTTGAATATGGTTTTCCTTTGTGTTTTTGAATGTTGGGTTTGTTTCAATCTTAACTTATAGTTGAGATTTGTTTAATTCTTCCCTTTTAATTTCCTAACATCAGTATTTGTTTCTATTCATAGTCATATTTGGAAAGAAAGTGATTTTTTTTTAAATGCTTTCCTTTGAGGAATTCTACTATTTTTTATTTCTAATATATTTTAAATTTCTGTTTTATTTAGTTGTTTTGTCATCTCTCTAGACTTTTTTTTTTTTTTTTTTTTTGGTTTCTACTTTACCATCATGTGGCTTTTTTTTCTGGATTATTTAAAATCATCATGTAGCTATTTAAGAATATACATTGATGTGGGATGAAGTTTAAGCCACACTGAGAGTGTTTAAAATTTTATGAAAGGAGCACATTAAGATATTTCTGTATATGTAGATAACCACACATATGCATACTTATATATTAACTTGCTATATATTTTTGTGCATATATAAATAAACTATATTATATATTACACATTATATATATAACCTTATACAGAAAAATGTGTATATATATGATGCTTTAAAATGGCTTTTTCAATTGTGAAATTAAGTTTTTTTCTTATTTCTTTTTAATTTTTCTACAATGAACAATCCATTGTATATAATTTTTAAAGAAAAAATGGTTGAAATGTTAACTTGTTGATCAACAATAAACAGTGCTAATAAGAGATCAAAGTCTGTTACAGAATAAAATCTGTACATTGGATTTAGCAGTAAATGAGTTTACTGACACATCTGTAAGAGTAGTTTCAAAAGACTATGGTGATAAAGACCAAACTGCTTTTAAGGAAGAATTTAGGGGCATTTACGTATCAATTATTCCACAATAAATTCCTTTTTAAAAAAATGAACTAAAAGGAAAAGAAAATCATGGAACAATTAGTAAAGAGCATTCTTCAAAAAGTGTGACCAAGAATCCAGTTCCTGGAATCAAGGGAGGGCACAGAGATGATACTGTTTTTCCAGAGAGGAGAGATTTGATATATCCTTATGCTGAATTGGGAAAGTGGTTGAAGATATAAATGAGAGGGAATATACTTGATAAAATATGATTTTTGAGGGGAAAAAAGTTGATGGAATTTAGTTCATACATAGACAGGTCTTTGAAAAGAGAAGAATACTTTCTTCCAATTAGCAAGAATAAAGACAACTGATATTATAGAAATGAAGAGTGGGGTACAGATTTTGATCTGTGAAAGAAATCCAGAAGTAATATGGTATTTTGAAATGTTTGCAGAATCAAATACATTTTTTCCTTTTGTTCTATAATTTATATATAAGCAGTAGTATGTTATTATTGATATAACAATTAATGGCCCATGGCTAATCTTGGTTCACAGAAGTGTTTTGTTTATGCCTCAGAGAAATTAGAGACTTCCAAATAAAAATCTGGATTTCTGTCTTGTTTTGAAAAATTGAAAGTATTCTTTTGCTGATTCTAAAAGGTCCCACAATAACAATATTTTTGAAAATCACAATTCTAGGACAACTTAAGCTGTTTTAAATTTTTTGGCCAGATGCATTATAAGAAATCTACAGCCCTCCATTGACTGTTCCAATCTCTGCTACACACCACTGCCTTCTACTTTTTAAAACCTATGTAATTTCTATCCATAATATTTATCCATTGAGTACACTGGGAACTATGAGTTACAGAAAGACGCTTATTTGTGAGCCAGGAAAGGAACACCATTGCTCTCATCTCAAGAAATCGATCACCAATGTGTGGGATGAGGCCCTTATATCTCAAAGCTTTGATGAGGTCCTTATATCTCAAAGCTATGAGATCGGAATAGACAAAATCTCCCATGAACTTTATGGGTAGTCAGACTGATAAATCTGTAAGGCTGAAGTGTACATTAGCAATAATGGTTCTTTGTAGTCCCACAATCTTAATACTATGATAGTGGACGCGAGTTCCAAATTCTGGAAAATCAATGTTTAGGTTTATTTTCTTATATAGTTGTATATTTTCCATTTTGTTATGTTTTCAGTAGTATTTGTGTGTGTGTGTGTGTGTGTTCCAAGAACCTTTATTTGGTCACACTGAAATCTGATTTCAATATAATTTTCAAATGTCATCAGTAGTATTTTAATGGAAGTTTAGAGATGAGTATGTCAGGGTTCAAAATGCCAAACTAATGCCATTTTAACCTAAGTATTGAGAATATATCTCTTATCAATATACCCCCTTTTTTCTTCCTCTAGGCATTCTGTACCCTCTATTTCTCTTAGTGAAATACATGTCTAAGGAAAAGGTACAGAGGGAGGGGTAGGGAGAGAGAGAGGTGTGTGAGAAGGAAGAAAAGAGGGAGGGGGTAGAGAAGGAGGGAGAGAAGAGGAGAGGAAGAAAGGGAGAGAGAAATGTGAATGGATTCTTGAAACTTCATAACAGAACACATTTGTTTGCCCAGATGATGGATTTGAAAAATAAACAAAAACAATATTTGCAACAGGAAATTTTTTTTCACAAATTACCCATGCTCCAGGCTGGAAAGAGAATACTGAGTGGAAGCAATGAAGGAAAAAGGCTCTAGAACCAGGAAAGTGAGACAGTAGGACCCTGAGGGCTTTGTGGAGAGAAATGGACAGACTGTCATGATATGCAGAGCCCTTAGATCTATAAGTCCATTCCCAGTGGCTGGGAGCCAGATCAGCTCCCACGTGGACTCCCTATTCATGACAACACTTAAACTTTCTGAATCTGAGAAGCTTCCTGGATTGTCTTACCAGTTGGCTTCAGGTTCAAAGCTGATCGCCCACCAGCAGTTGAATATTTAAGATACTCAGCCATGCCCTAAGACCTGAACCCCCTTCCACCTACTCCATGTATTAAACAGTCTTTCCATCACCAAGGACATGTATAAGTCCCTCAAGAAAGGGAATGGGTTCATAGACATCTACCATTACACTAAGAATAGTGCTTCCAATTCTCAACTAATGATTAAGTCCTCCAAAATCTGGAAGGACAATCCCCAGGTACATCTGTACTGCCTAAACAGTATTTGGGTCAAATTGATTGCCACTAGCTGAAGATTTTTCCCTGAACTGGCACAGGGATAAACTGCACTGTTGTTATACAAGTTGAGGAAACTGGATATAATCCTGAAAGAAATTGGCAGCACTTGTTGTGCTTTAAACAAGAGAGACTAGAATTTTTTTTTTTTTTTAATTTTAGGAATATCACTCTGATTTTAGTGTGGAAAATGGAGATAGCAAGTGAGGTTAGGACACAGTCTAAGTAGTAGAAAGACCTGGGGGAAAAGCTGTTAAAATTGCATTGACATATGTGATCTTGAGCAAGTTACTTAACTTCTTGGAACTCACTTTATAAAACAAAAATAATAATTGACACACAATTATGTTGTGAGATTTCAACTGTATTGTTCCTATGACCATCTGACATTGTGCAACCACATAATATAAGCTTCTCTCACCAAAATGTTAGTTTCCTAAGGGTAGGGAGTACATCTAAGCACATAGTAAGCACTTAAATTCTTCTTCAATAAATGATGAATATCTATATGTGTAATATTAATTAATGTGTAAGTAATACTGTTTAAAATAGGCTCAATTACTATGAGCTTCTAAAATTTACAAAAATGTTTATTTCTTTATACAGTTGATCCTTGAACAACACGGGTTTGAACTTCATGGTGCCACTTTACATGAATTTTTTTCAATAGCAAATACTATAATACTACATAATTCACAGTTGGTTGAATCCACAAATACAGAACCACAAATACGAAAGAAGAGTGGATACTGAAGAACTGTGGATACCAAGGGCAGACTATAAATTATAAACAGATTTTGGACTGTGCAGAGAGCTGGCACTCCTAACCCCACATTGTTCAAGGGACTATAGTATTTAATGGCTTTTAATAAGAATGTATAATCTAGAATACATACTTGTTTATAATTAAAGAATATATGAGGAAGATTGTAAACTTTTAGGGACTCTTCTTGGATGCTTAAATATATGATGTGCACAGGCCTAAGAAATGGGAAGATGCATAGATAGAATTTATTCACTGATAAATGTAACTCCCAAAATATCAATGTGCTGAAGGTCGTAATTATTTAATTCTAATATTTAGCAATTAGTCAGTATTCCCATATGACTTAATTTTTCATACGGTTAAATAATTAATGACTTCACAGTCATCCCCTAAGTTATCTTGTTGTAATGCTCAATCTTTCAAGCTTGGATGAAAACTTCCTTTTGGAGAAAAGAACTCTTAATTCAGAACTTTGGGAGTATTATTTGTTATATCTATTATTTGAAAAGGTAAATTTTCAAGAGTATATTCTTTAAATAGATTTTAAATAAAGTATGACTGCATCTATAAAGTAAACACAGTGAAATGCTTTGATAATTTAATCCAAAACTCATTTTTTCAGATGGACCATAACTTTAGAAATAGCAGTTCATTAGCAATATCTATGGCTGTATCTTCAAAGAAATTTCCCATATGTAGCATGATATTAATTTCCAAAGATAGAAATTTCTTAAGTCTAAACTATAGGGTACCTCTTTGAAACAGTGAATATGTATTCAATTTAATAAAATAGACTTGTGCACTAGTGGTGTGAAAGTATTTTATTCTGTGCAAGTAAAATATTCATTCAAATACTAAACAAACCACACATCTATTTTAATAGAAAAAAAATTCCTTAAAATATTCAGTCTCTAGTTATCGTTTGTATGCTTTTTAATAAGGACCCTACACAGTGGTTAAAAGTACAAGTATACTCAGGGATCCAAGGCATTTATTGATCTCTGTGCTCATAGCTAAGATGATAATAAAAGTACTTTTTCATAAAATTATTGGAAAGAAAATAAGTTTGTATATGTAAAGTCCTTAAAATAGTGTCATATATGTGTATAACTTTATAAGAAGAACCCATGATTATTATTAATGGTTTATATAATATAGTCAATTATACCACTGACAGTTTCACAAACTTAGTAATAAAGCTAGGGAAAGATACATGAAAACAATGTATTTTAATGTCATGTGCCATGAAAATTAAGGAGACATCCTATGGCAGACAAATATACATGCTAATTGTTATCAGCATACTCATTAAAGCTTCAGTATTTTAGCTAAATCACTGTGAAAGAAGATCAGTTTGATCCCATAAGACATTTTGATTCCAACAGTGTCAGATGATGGCTTTTCCATTCCAGCTGTGGTGTAGCTATTAAGCTGTTTGGCATAACGTAATTTATGGTGGAGATTTTTAATGGGAAAACAGTAGATAATTGCATGTTTGGTTTTTTCTTACTCATTTCAACTAAACTCCTCTCTTCTGTTCAGTACTAACGTACAATCAATTTACTGACCAAAATGACATTGATAATCGTGCAGATTAAATATTATATTGAAATAGGATTCACTAGTACAAGTCCTGAATGTTATACATTATTGTTCTGAACATGCACTCCAAAACTTTTGAATGAAGATGTAAGAAAAACTCTTTCAAACTGGCTTTCACTACACAGAAATTCAGAGCTGAGGTGTGTTCAGAGTTGGTAATTCAGTAGCACAATGACAACATCAAGAACTCTGATTATGTTTCACCCTATTTTGTTGTCAAGGTGACAGCTTTGCCCTCAGCCTGGCTCCTGTCATAGACATAATGATTGCTGAGGTCATGTCAAGACACAATAATTATCTGAGGCATAAAGGGAACTAAGTTTTCTATGCCTCTCCTTAAAAAAAAAAAAAGAAAAGAAAAGAAATACGACCAGAAATACCAGCAGACCTCTCTGTATATCTCACTGGCCAGAAGTAGATCATATGCTAACCCCTGAACCAATGACTAGCGAAAGGAATGGAAACCTCTTTGCCTTAGAACCAACCAAGTCTTACATCCCAACAAAAGAATGGAGTCACTTTTCCCTAAGACACATGATGAAAGGATGAACGTATTAATAAAAAGGGGATTATGTTACTAAAAAGAAAAGGGGAATGACATTTGTTAGACAACAGTATCCGCTTAAATAATCAGGAACATCTTTTTCTTCCAAAATCATAAACTACATTGTACATAATCAACTTCATATTTGATTAGTTACAGATGAAGAATGCTAGACTTTGCTAAAGTATTTTGTAATATAATCTATCAAAGTGATATAATAGAATTAGTTAAATTTCAGATTAATGCATTATTTAATTCATTCTCCATTTATTTCTTGGTAAAAAAATGATAATTATATACCATATCTGAGTTAGGTATTAAATGTAACTTTGTAAACAAAACACATATGGTAGATATATGATGCTAATTAGCTTAGAGTGATAGGCCAAGCATTAATATACAATAGATATAAAATTAGAGAATATAAATGATATGATGGGAAATTACAGGATACTATGAGACAGTAAAATCTGAGGGGTAGAGGAGATATGTTAGATTGTGGAATCTGAGGGATTTCAGGGGGTCTCAAATGAGAAAATGACATTTAAGTTGAGTCCTGAAAGATGAGTAGGTATTGACATTCTTTCATTGACCTAATTTTATTCAGCTTCCCCTGAAATTTACAAGCAGGCCCAGTTTGTGTTTTCTCTGTGTTGTCCAATCTTAGCCACACTCCTGATAGGTCAGTTTAGCCAGAATTCCCCTCACCCCTGATGTCTCCTCTTAGTCTTATTTTCCATCCACTGATCTCCACACTGCTCCTTGGTTATAAATCCCCTCTTGCCCACACTTTTATCAGAGTTGAGCCCAATCTCTACTCACAATTCCATGCAGTGGTTCCTACACCTGTGCTGATTGCCCTTCCCTTGAATAAAGTCTGTCTTATTGTGCTTTCACAGTACTGTTGAATATATTTTTTCTTAAACAGTGTTCACTGTGTAAAGAATTGGTGGGAGGGGGCAGCAGCCCTGAAAGAGACCACTCTCTGCAAAGAACCTTAAGGAAGAATGAACTTTTACGAGTACAGAACCAATAATTTTAAAATATGAAAACTTCAAAGTAATGATCAGAAATCATAGTTTAAACTTTATTAAGTCCCTTTTAATTTTAAATTTAATCTATTAAATCTTGTTTGTAACACAATACATTTTATATGTAATGTGTTTTTTACATAACTCAATGCTCTTTTTAAAAATATGTAACTAATTTTCCTTTTAGCTGGGGAAGCAAATTTATGGAAATTGAAATTCACAAATAGAAATTATTTGAAGTCTTGTAACTTCAGTAAAATACTCATTTTAATTAGTATTCAAAGGATGCTTTTATATTCATATTAATATAGCATAAGTGAATCTTTCTAGAATTATCAAATGAATGGGATTTATAATAACACTACTTTGATATTATTCACCTTTGAAAAACATTCATAGTGACTGCTTTCTTTAGCAGAAACCATATATGTTTACCTCAATGTTTACATTGTTTTTTCATTTTACAAAAGGGAAAATTGATAGGAAGTAGTTAATAGCATGCATAAGATGATATTTGTAACATTAAGAAAAAAAACCCCAGGACTCCTGATTATTATAACCATGAAAAATGTTCTTCAAGTTCATGACTCTATATTTGCCCTAGACACAAATAAAGGAAGTTTTTCCCTTCTACTATTTAACACTGTCTAACTAGAGTCTCGTTAGATTAGAATTTCCTCAGTTCTGCTTCTTCTTGTGTGACCCCAGGAAAAATATGTAATTACTATAAGCCTTTATTTACTCACATCCTTCTAAAATATAAGTTCTAGACAGGCAGGACTGTTTGTTTTGTTCCCTGGTGTATCTCCAGCACCTCAAGTCCAGCACATAGTAGGAACCCCAAACATATCTGGTTTAATAAAGTTAAGTTCTTTAATAAAACTCTTTGGAAGTTTCTACAGCTATTAAATGATATTGTACACTTAAATGCTGTTGAAAACACTGACAGTAGGTGCTTAACAGGTATGGTAGGTGTTATAAATAACATTTCCAAATGTAAAATATTTAGCCTTTAGTACTAGAATAACATGATTATAAATAAATCTAGTTTTTCCCCAGATTAAAAAGGGTAGCAATTTTATTATTTAACTGTTTTAGCATATACTCATTTCAAAATAGTTTTCAGAGAGAAAAAAAATGTGTCTATACAGGAGGGAAAAAGTCAGTGTTGTGTTTTATACATGTTAACCTTAGTAGGCTAGTTTAAGTGACTGGGTCATATATTTTGCATTTTTAGTGGCATAATCAATCTATTGATAACATTTACATTTCCTGAAAAGTCAAAAGGCATTAAAAGATTCAAGTACAGCCATGAATAAACAGATTGGCTACTGTAACTTAGATTGAGAAAAGAGGTGATACTATATTGATTAATTGGGATCAACATAGTGAAAAAAAATCAAAAACAATGTTAAACGAGGAGCTATTGATGAAACTAGGGATGGCTTTTTGGAATAAAATAAAATTGGACGTTTTAAAGTGATTCTAGTACTTAATTTCCAATGTGTAGGGGGTGGGGATGGAGAGCCCAGCAATAAACCCACGCATCTGTGGTCAGTAAATCTATGACAAAGGAGGCAAGACCGTACGATGGAGAAAAGACACTCGCTTCAATAAGTGGTGCTGGGCAAACTGGACAGCTACATGGAAAAGAATGAAATTAGAATATTCTATAACACCACACACACACACACACACACAGAAAGTCAAAATGGATTAAAGACCTAAATGTAACACTGGATACTATAAAACTCCTAGAGGCAAACATAGGCAAAACACTCTTTGACGTAAATCGCAGCAATATCTTTTTGGATCCATCTCCTAGAATAATGGAACTAAAAGCAAAAATAAACAAATGGGACCTAATAAAACTTAAAAGCTTTTGCACAGCGAAGGAAACCTTAAGTGAAACAAAAAGACAGCCTACAAAATGGGAGAAAATATTTGCAAATGATGCAACCGACAAGGGATTAATCTCCAAAATATACAAACAGCTCACACAACTCAACATTAAAAAAAAAATCCAATCGAAAAATGGCCAGAAGATCTAAATAGACATTTCTCCACAGAATACAAACAGGTGGCCAAAAAGCACATGAAAAGATGCTCAACATTGCTAATTATTAAAGAAGTGTAAATCAAAACTACAATGAAGGATCACCTCACACCAGTCAGAATGTCCATCGTCAAAAATCTACAAACAGTAAATGCTGGAGAGGGTGTGGCGAAAAGGGAACCCTCCTACACTGTCGGTAGGAGCGTAAACTGGTACAACCACTATGGAGAACAGCATGGAGGTTCCTTTAAAAACTAAAATAGAGTTACCGTATAATCCTGCAATCCCACTCCTGGGCATATATCCAGAGAAAACCGTAATTCGAAATGATACATGCACCCCAATGTTCATTGCAGCACTATTTACAAGAGCCAAGAGATGGAAGCAACCTTAATGTCCACTGACAGATGAATGGATAAAGAAGATGTGGTACATATATACAATGGATTATTACTTGGCCATAGAAAAGAACAAAATAATGTCATTTGTAGCTACATGGATGGACCTGGAGCTTATCATATTAAGCCAGACAGAGAAAGATATCATATGATATCACTTATATGTGGAATCTAAAAAAAAAAGATACAAATGAACCTATTTCCAAAACATAAAGAGACTCACAGACATAGAAAACCAACTTAGGGTTATCAAGAGTGAAAAGAGGAAAAGGGGGTGGGGAGAGGAATAAATTAGGAGTTTGGGATTAACATATACACACTACTATATATAAAATAGATAACCAACAAGGACCTACTGTATAGCTCATGGAACTCTACGCAATATTTTTTAATAACCTATAAGGGAAGACAATCTGAAGAAGTATATATATATACACATATATGTATAACTGAATCACTTAGCTGTACATCTGAAACTAATACAACCTTGTAAATCAACTATAGTTCAATTTAAAAATTGCTTAATAATAAACTTTAGATCTATTAAGGTCAGTTGGTACGTAAAAAAGGTAATAAATTCAGTCATTTTATTGTACACACAACTGAGAGTATGTTTGTCTATTTATGAAATTTATATATTGGGTATTAGTTTGAATGATTAACACAATTACTTTCACTTTAAATACTGTATTATGGATGAATATTCACAGCTCCAAGTCCAGCTCTCTCCTGCCTAGTATATTACTGACCTTTTTAGATGTTAACTTTCCTCATCCACCTAATATCTGATTTTTCTTCTAACAAAAACCTGATTTTTGTCTCTCTTCCTTCTAGTTTTTCATATCCTTAAATGTACTATAAGGCTCATAATTTCTTCTTTTTTGATTTCTAGGTGTTTTCTGAAAATGTTGACATCACTCTGATTGTAGAAAAATGGACAGGTATTGGGTAGAGGGTGGGTGGGTTCATGACCAAACTGCAGAAAATAAAGTTAATGGGTAACATCCAGATACAGGATTGCTAAAAATAAATCATGTCTGCAGGCTAACTTTTGAACCTTGAGTACCAGTCTATGAACATTAGGATTCAAAACTGGAGGTAGCGTGTTATTATTGGGAAAACCAATAATCAAATTTTTCTTTGAGTGATACATTTAAGAATTATGCTCTACAATAAACTTTTGTTAGAAGTCAGAACAGTAGGTACCTTTGGTGGATGGGGGACAGAGAGCGACTGGATAAGGCTCCTAGCGCGGTTTAATGAGACTTTTATATTCTGCTGTGTATTTGGGAGCTGGTTTAACAGATTTGTTCAGTTTGTGAATACTTAGAATTTCATACTTAGTACAGGTATACTTTTCTGAATGTATATTTTACATCAATAAAATGTTTAAGTTTGTCCTATATTCATGCTTGATTATTCAAGAGTATGAGTTGACTTTATTTTTATATAGACTGGATTAGAAAGGATATTAATTAAATAACAATTCCATGTTTAAAAAGTTTTTCATTCTGTTTATAATTGTTACTGTAATCATTGTAATCAACCATTTTCAAGCTAACCTATTTTTAAAGATATTTTATAGTTTATTTATGGCCATAAATTATTAGACAAACTATTATGACTTAAGAAACCAATGAATAGATGCATATCATATGAAGGGAAGCGTTAAGATAGAATAAATTACCAAACATTAGTATTAAATTCGGTAGACATTTCACAGAATTTCAAATTTAGTAAAATATATTTTGGTAATTATGCTTAGTGTTGGGTAGGAATTTATGACTTTATTTGTAAGAGTAAGGGAATTGTATCACCTCTCTTCCCTTGTGTCTTAAGTGAAGAGATTATTTTTAACAGATTAGATTGTATCAGTTTTCCCAGCAATTTACTAATTCAGCAAAAAGTAGTGGTTAATTCATTATTGTATTCAGTGGACCAGTTGATTGAATTTTAAGTTAATCCATTTAAGTCAACATCCCTCTCAAATATGTAAACACCAAGTATAATCTGAATTTGAAGCAATTTGACATTACACTCATCAAGTTACAGCCTTTTAAGCACCAGTAAGCATCAATAAAGTATATTTTCTAATTTTAAACTATAGCAAAACTTATAGACAGACCTGAGAGGGCATATATATGTAAAATGAGAGATTTCAAGTTTCTCTATTCCAAATTAATGCTTCAATTCCCCAGATAATACTCACTCAAAACTATGTCACCACTTATTTTTCTTATCATGAAAATTCTTATGGTCAAATCAAAGTCAAAAGACTTTACATAGTTTTATTCCTAAAATACTAGCTGTCAATGTAATGTATACCAAACACTGGGCTGGGTACAGGGGATATAAAGATGGTTAAGTGTGTAATGAAGAATTAACTTCACCCAAAGAGAGGTCTGGCCTTTGTCGCAGCTCCTGAGAGGTAACCTGTAGGGCTGTGTTAGGAATTGCTCAAGTGGTAGGAGTGTCTTCTGTAATCATAGTGAGCACCTTGGACCACATCTGATAGTTTATGCTAAAGAGGTGACTCATGGTGGGCCCCTAGACAGCATATGCTAATAGGATAACTCAGGATGGAAGCTGGCCAAACCACAAGACCAAACGTGATTAGAGGGTTGATGTTTTAAGCCATAAGGTATCAACCCTACCTCCAGGGATGAGACGGAGGCTGCAGATTTAGTTCAACCACATGCACATAATTAATTAAATCACTATGTAATGAGTGTCCCTGTTGGCAATACTCTGAGGATTGACCCACTTCTATGCCAGGAGGTTAATGCATCCCTGAAGAGAACAGAAGCTTCTGGTTTGAAGCCTCTCACACCTTACTCCGTGCCTCTCTTCCTTTGATGGGTTCTGACTTGCATCCTTTTGCTATTATAAAATGGTAATCACTAAATATAGTGCTTTTCTGAGCTCTGTAAGTCATTCTGGCAAATATCAAACTTGAGAAAGTTCATGGGAGCGCCACATTTGTGGCATGCTGGTCTGAACTAAAGGTGGCTCTGGGGAACCCCAAATTTGCAGTTGGTGTCTTAAGTGAGTGCATTTTTGTGAAGGACTGAGTCCTTGACCTTGAGTTTGGTTAAATCTGGGTAGTGAGATTCTGCCCTGCCTTTAAAAATTAGCAAGACATAAAAGAAATATAGTTAGAACTGAAAGCAGAAGATCATTATCTGATATCCACAAGACGCTGTATAATCTTGAGAAATCACTTAAATATTGATTTTTTTTTCTGTTCCCTCACACCTGCTACTCTTATCTCAAAGTGTTGATCTAAGTTATTTAAATCTCATCATATAACTTCCAAGGCCAGGTACTAAATACCCGCTTCACCTGGAACCGACTGAATTAACCAACACAACAGAACATCAGACCAAGAACAATGAAATCTTGACAACCTTGTGAGAGGTCCAGAGTGTTTCTGCTGCCCCTGGTAAGACTTTCTCTCCCCAGACCTTGTAGCTCTAAGAACAGTGAAAACAGAATCCCCAGATACATGCATACATACATACACACACATACATACATACATACATACACACACACACACACACACACACACACACTCCACAACTACTTCCTGCCTTACACTTCCAAATGACCTAAATGCTTAGTCCTTTGGCATGTTATAATTAACTAGAACTTATTAACTTATTTATTGTCTTTCTTCCCCAAAGAGAGAATCAAGTTTAATTCCATTGTATGGTACTTTACAGCCTATTTATTTCAGTTATCACCAGAAAGCTGGGTCAGGTCTCTTCACCTGGACTCTCATCCCCAAAGATTTCCTAATTTGATACAATCCATCACAGCTTTCTAAGCTATCATCTGCCTTCCTCTTCACTACAAATTCTCCTACTGTGCTTCCTGGGACACATTGGACACATCATTGATCTGTCATCAGCAAAATCTTTTCTTTCCTAATCTTCTGCTCATACTTTCACCTTGATTCCACAGAACCTGGCTCTTCCCTAGTAATACTCTCCTTGGCAGTGCTATCAAACTGTGGCTGTTCATTCCTTATTTTCCAGGTATTATATGATCTATAGGCTGTTAGGAAACATTCCTGCTCGTCATCTCCCTTGCAGATCGTTTAACATCTGTCCTCAAAAAAACCCACAAGTTCACTCCATCTCGGCACAGGTGCACCAGTGAATGATTGATTGACAAGGAGCCGTAAATTGTGACCCCTCACCTCAAGGTCAGATCAGCCCTGTGACCCTATTTTCCCTGCAGAACTTCTCACAGGACTAGGCTAAAGGTAGTGAGTATCCTAGACCACATCCTTGTTTAGCTTTCCTCACCTGCCCTAAACTACTTCAACCCTCCCACAACTCCCTTGTGCTGAGACCAATCATTCAATAAATGACTTTCTTAAAAATCCCCTTTTCAGGCTCAGCCTATAGGAAGCCAATCCAAACCCACTTGGAGGCAGACATATAAAAATCTCTGGGTAATTTTTGTTGTCATTCTAAGATTTCAGCAATGGGTTCAATGTCTTTCTATGTTGCCTGGCATAATTCTTGGTGATTTCAGTATAAATATAGGTAGTCACCTGATAACCTCACTTCTACTAATTATTTCCTCTTTCCTTCCATGATTGTATCCTCCATTCCACATTCTAAGCTTTTCCATTACCAATATCTGCACCCCCAACATATCAACTTCAAATTTCTCACTCATCATTTGAACTGTCATTGCATTCACTTTCCAGCATCATGATCCCAATCATTTGTTTTACTATAACGATTATTTGATTCATGGGAACCTTCAATTGAACCATCCTACTAACTTTTCACTCTCTACCCCCCCTTGCCTATCCTTCACTTTGATCGATAACACTCAGGTGCCATTATTTCTTTTGAACCACTCGCTTGCATTTTCTTCACAACTCCCTTGCTATTTTCTTCCATTTTCATTCTCACTCCTGTACTTAGTTGACTGGTGTCCTTCAAAAATGCATGGCCATCCAGAATTTAAGAATGTGACCTCATTTGGAAATAGATATTTACAAATATAATTAACATTAGGTCATACTGGATTAGGATGGACCCTAATCCAGTGTGACCTGTGTCCTTATGAGAAGCTCATGTAAAGACTCAAATATACAGGTAAAATGCCATGTGACAGTGAAAGCAGAGATTGAAGTGATGTATCTACAAGCCAAGGAACACCAAGAATTGCCAGAAACCACCAGAAGCTAGGAAGAGACAAGGAAAGGATCCTCCCGTAGAGACTTCTCAGAGCATGTGGCTTTGGTGACACCTTTTGACTTCAGACTTCAAGCCTCCAAAACTGTGAGAGAATATATTTCTGTTTTTTTTTTAAGCCACCCAGTTTGTGGTAATTTGCTATGGCAAATTTAGAAAACTAATACACCTGGGAAAGCAACAACAACAACAACAACAAAAAACCCAAACTTTCAAAACTCTCCTCATACTCCACATATGTACTCGAACTCAGACAAATGGTCTCACTGTATTTTTATAACCACATTTGTAAGTCTCGCTTCCTGACAATCCTATTATATTTTACTATTAAATGATTCTACTCTTCAAGATAAATCCTTCACACTTTCTACTCTCTCCTCAAATCTCAAATTCTCCAGCCCTCCTTGATCTCACCTGATGAAATTGCTTCCTATTTTTCTGAGGAAGAAAAGCAATCCGTAAAAATCTTCCACATTCTCTCATTCACCGAATCTTAGCCATGGGCCACTGTTTGTGCTTTATCCCTGATATCCTTCCTGTTACTATGAAACCCTAGCTATGCTCTACTCTAAGATCATCTCCTACTTTTCTGCACATTGAAATCTCTCTTAAATCTTGCTCCACAAGTTATAGCTCCCTATCTCTGTACCTTAAAACAATTTTTTAGAATAGATATCTATACTACTGTTCCATTTTCTTCCCTTTGGTTCTCTCTTGAATCTCTTCCAACTAGACCTTTCTCTAAAATTATTTGGGTAAATGTCATAAGTGATATCCAGATTTTCTCCCAAAATGATCCATCCTGAATTTTCATTTTACTGGAATTCTCAGCACTACTTAATTCAACACTGCTTCTTTCTTTAAAGACTTTTATTCCCACTTGGCAAAACATTATTCTCCCCATTTTCTTGTGGCTTCCTCATGTCCACTCCTTTGCAAATGCCTTGTTAGTTCCTTTCCATCTTCTAGACTTCTAACTGTAGGGGTAATTGAGGACTCAGCCTGAGAATGACTTCTTTTCCACAGCTGTTACTACTTCACAGGTGGTCGACACAAGCCTTAAATACTTTCTTTAACCAAGGCCCTCCCACTTTTATACCTCTACCCTCCCCATAAATTCTGGTATCCCTACTTGTCATCTTTACTTGGATTTCCAATAGTCATCTAAAAACAAGTATACTAAAAAAAACTTAAATATCTGCCTCCAAATCTGCTCTTCTATCAAATGTCCCCAACTCTGTGAGTGGTACCACAATTCTCCCAATAGCCTAGGTCCAAAATTTGGTATTATCCCTGACTGGTTTCTTTCTTACATGCTCCACAACACGTCAGCCAAGAAATGCTGCCTAACCTCAGCAATTTCCCCACTACAAGCCCAGGTCAAACCACTATTCTCTCCCAGCCTTGCATTCGATTCCTTGTTTCCTCCCCTGCCACAGAAAAGTTACTGTCTAAATAGTAACAGGAGTTATACTTTAAAATATAAGTTAGTTTCATCACAGTTCTGGTGAAAGCCCTTCCCTAGTTTATTTCACATAGAATAAAACTCTTAATGTCTTGCCTGTGGTCTGTGAGGCTCTCCATGACGATCCTCTAACCAGATTCCTGAGCTCATTTTCTCTCCTCCCTCCCCCTCTCAGTTTGTTCTGGGACTCTGGCTTCTTGGCTTTACCCAAACAGGGCAAGCGTGCTTCCTACTCAAGATTTTTGCAACTGATGTTCTTGAAACCTCTTTCTCCAGTGATGTCATAAAGAAAAGTGAAATTGTGTAAGAAATACAAAAGGAAGGTACTGTTATTTTAAACAAAGTGGTTAGGAAAAGATTAACTGGTTAGTTGGCTTTTAAGAGAGACATTTAAGTGATCACATTTTCTGTGTAAATATATACATATTTACATTGACAGCATCATTACACTGTGCCTACTAGCTGCCTCCATTTCTGTATTTTAAACTCCCTTTTCTGAAAGTGAGAAACCTGACTCCCAAGTTTTTTAATATACTTAAAAAAATAATAAATCAATCCTACTCTATGCAGCCAACCTCCTATGTCCACGGTCGCCTTTTTCACCACACTCACTTCAAACTCCCCCCCACCCCACCCCTACCCCTTGCTTACCTGCTCGGCTTCTGCCACCCCCGCCGGGCTGCCTCCGTCCGTGGTCTCCCTCTCCCTGTGATGCACCCAGCAGCCCTCCTATGAAGACGCGCTCCTCATTGCTCCACCTCCAACACCTGCTCTGCGCTGCCCGCCACGGCTCCCCGCCCACTCTCGCCATGTGTGCACTATTTTGCTTGCCTTCTCATAATAGGTTTAACCTGAAGTAGATTTTAAACGCTGTCATGCAGAGATGACGGTAATACACCAAATCTGTTAGGGTCAGAACTCTCCTTATTTAAAAGAGGAGACACGAAATCGAAAACACATTAAAGGACTGGTGAAACCAGTTTGAAACATGAAGTAACAGAAAACTTTTTGCTCAAGGTGTGATGAGAAGGATACAGATTGCAAAGTGTTTCAAGAGATAGCTGCGTACAATTTCATTATACACCTGCACTGTTTTCCCCTCAAAATCTGTTTTTTTAAATATTCTGTGAAACAGGCTGATGTGTAAAACAACTGTGACAGAGGAAATGAAAGAGAAGAGAAATAAAACAGTTAAAAGAGTAGGCTGATTGAGATAAAGAGAATGTAATGAATCTAAAAATCTAATGTTAAAAAAAAATCTAATTAACAGCCGGAACTCACAAAATTGAATCAATAGTGTATTAGAAAAAATTCTTCTTGAAAAACCACTCTCACCCTTGTCAATCTCTCTGATAAAGCTGTGGATTTCATTCTCCTCTCTCTCTGCCACACCTCACCACCCTCTCCCATGAACCCACAGTGATAAGCAAGTATCTCAGGCCTAGCCAATCATAATAGCACGATCTGGCAATAAGACTGCTACAAGTCCTCCAAATACCATCCCATCGATGAAATGTCTTCTATGGAATTCTTATTCAGAAGTTTAGAGGGGAAAAAATGCAACTGCATTTTAAAGCAAAGAAAGTTGCTTCTGGCTCTATTAATTGTCACACAAAGGTTTCTGTGCTCTGAGAATAAAAATCAAGAATGCATGATAAGAGATGAAAAATGGATGGAAACAGAGAGGAAGCAAAATGCACCTCACGTGGTAGGTCTTGGTTCCAGCTCCCAAGCCCCCGGCTCCTCAGATGCTCTGCGCTTCCAGTGAGCCTGTTACATATTCCAGTGTGTGCTGTCCACTCCCTGCCCTCCACCTCTTCGCTGTGTCTCTCCAACATTTCTTCTTGATGTCAGAGCTCACCTCTCACAATGCAGGATGAAAATGGTAAGCGTTTTTGCAGCCTCAATTCAGCTAGACTATAGGCAGAACTCTAGCTTATGACCCCTGAGGAGAAATCTGCTGATAAAACGAGGGAAATGTCAAAAGAAAGTTCTCCCTTTTCTTAAAGTTTGCATGTTGTTTAAGAATAATTGGGTGCTAATAAGAACCTCCTGCTAATAAGGGAACTCTACTCAATACTCTGTAATGACCTATATGGGAAAAGAATCTAAAAAAGAGTGGACATATGTATATGTATAACTGATTCACTTTGCTGTACAGCAGAAACTAACACAACATTGTAAGTCGACTATACTCCAATAAAAATTAATTAAAAAAACAAATAAACAAAAAAGAATGATTGGGTGCTGGAGACAGTGATGAAGACATAACAGGAATCATAGAAAAGCTGACTTCAAGCCTTGATACTATGGACTCCTGAATGTCTCCCAGACGCACTAATCTGAAAATTATGTTCAGTTTAAGAAAATGAAACCTCCGTTATTTAAGAATTTCTAAATACGTATCCTATTACATACAGCTAATTGACTGCCAAATGATATGCCTCTTCATTAGTTTTAGACTAAAAATAGAATCCTACCAAGAATATAACTCCAAAAATCATGGAAGGAAAAGAGATATTACCAGGTAGCTGGGGGTGAACAAGAAAAGTTAAGAGCATATAGCAGCGCCAGAATGTAAAGAAGTACCCAAAGGGGGGGGGGGGGAAATAAAGGTAGAGGAATGGGGACATTTTAAATGATACAGAGCCTACTGCATGATTTGTGTATCCTCATAATTTGTGGGTGTCCATGTTCAACGTGGGGACATCTTGTTCAAAAAAAAGAAAACAAAATTTGTTAAAATTACTAAAGTATATATTTTTCCTTTCCCCTGAAGTTTCTCTCTCAAATTGGCATGATGCCTTTTATTAACAATGTGCTATAGACTGAATGTTTGTGTTCCCCCCAAATTCATATGTTGAAACCTAATCCCCAATGTGATAGTATTTGGAGGTGGGGCCTTTGGAAGGCGATTAGTTCATGAGGATGGACGGCTCATGATTGGGATTAGTGTCCTTATAAAAGCAGCAGAAAGCTCACTTTCCTTCTGCAATGTGAGGACACAGTGAAAAGTCCACTATCTCTGAGCCAGGAAGGGGTTCTCACCAGACACCAAATCCGCCAGTGCCTTGACCTTGGACTCCCCAGCTCCCAGAACTGTGAGATACATTACTGTTGTTTATACATCACTCAGTCTGTGGTATTTTGTTAGAGCAGCCCAGATGGAATAAGACATTACTTAATATTGTCCTAAGAAAAGAAATTTTTAAATTTTAAACACTTGTATGCATTTTACTGTTCATCTTTATATCATGTAATGACATCTAACCTATACGCAGAATTACAAAAATTGCACAATTTATATTTTGTAGCTTATTCCCAAAGGTGACTCCAGCAGGCCTGAAATGACAAAGGGAAGCCAGAATCAGGAAAGCTGGACGAGGAAGAAAAGAACCTTCCAGGCATGGAACTTGCCTAAGAGAGTGCACCCTAGGGAAACACTTATTCCTGGGCCAAGTAAGACTCTCACAGGCTTCTGAAATCCCCTTGCCTCCCTTGACTAAGGGCATATGAGGCCTGAGAGCTGAAGTATTCCACCTCCTTCCGGTCTCTGGCCTCTGGATGGATGTGCTGCAGCCCAGCTGGGGGTGGACACTGGGAAGGTTGAGCTGGTCATTTTCCTTTTCTGTGTCCCATTGTCCTGACCTACAGCAGAGACAGCGCCCAAGGATCTTCACCTCTGCTCTAGTACAGGCTAGTTGCCTGGATTGGGGGGTTGGGCTGGAAACTAGAGACTCAGCCCTCCCACGACACAGTCTCAGGCTGGCTGCCAACCAGACAGGCAGGTGCTACCAGCTCAGAAGTGAATGGCCATGGCCGGGCCCCACTGAGACACTCCAGGGCACGTGTGCACAACTTGGACTCTCCCATTCTTAGTTCGGGGCAGAGAGTGATAGCAGAACGCAGTCCTTCTCGTGCAAAAGGAACCTAGGTCACCTGTGAGCAGGGCATCAGTTATCTCCGGGCCCTCAGGGGAAGGAGGAAGCCAGCTCACACCCATGGATCCAAAGGATGTGGGAATAAGACATGGACAATATGTCCCAAGAAAGAGGAGTCAGGGAGAGGGACCCTGTGTTAGGAAAGTCTCCAAGCCCCCAGCACATGACTCATTGTCCCATCAGATTTCAAGTAGAAAACCCAAATTTAAAGATAAAATTATTAAGATGTTAAGATGGTGACAGCAGAGCATTAAACCAAGCATAGAGGCCTCCTGAATGTGGACTCAGGGGAGACTACAGAGGTCGCAAGCCCCTGAGTCCAGTTCTGCCCAGAAACCAGTTCGAAAGAACTCCCAATGGCCAAAGCTGGAAACATTTGAGCAACAAAATAAATATAAAAATATTGGATTAGAACCCAAAGTATAAAATAAATATTCACGAGTACATGTTAATATAAATAAGTAAATAGAAACAAAGGACAGATCTTCTTTAAAGAAGAATTATAAATAATACATATAGATACATGCCCTCCTTCCCAATTCATCCCCAGGTAGAGTTTAATTCACCTCCCCTTCATTGTGGGCTAGATGTAGTGATTAAAAAAAAAAAAAAGGAGTATGGTAAGGAAAAAGTTAAAGAATTTAAAGAGAAGAAATCTGGCAAAAGCCACCCTAAACAAGTGCCAAATGTTAATATCACTAACAGTAAGTAAGGGAAAGAACAGGTGAGTATAATTTACAGAACAAATGTAAGAAAGAGCTAGTCATGACCATCTTGAAAAGTACCCAGTCAAGTGATTTCTTGCAAAGACAAAGAATATATAAAATTCTCTACAAGAATTACAAAGGGAGCATCTCATCCATGACAGGATCCTCACTCAATGGATATGGGATCCTTACATGGCTTTTGTGATAGGCAGAAGTCTAAGGGGCCCCCCTCCAAACCCCCAGCCCTTTGCGTTCACACTCCTGCTGGATATTCAGTTAACATTTTAGCTACATACTGCTGTAAAGGGATTTTGCAGATGTAATTAAGGCCCACAGTTAGTTGACATTAAAATAGGGAGATTGTAGGAATTCCCTGGAGGTCAATTTGTTAGGTCTCCACACTCTCACTGCCAAGAGTGTGGGTTCAATCCTTGGTTGGAGAACTAAGATCCCTCAAGGCATGCAGTGTGGCAATAAATAAATAAACAAACAAATAAATAAAATAAAATAGAGAGATTGTCCCAATGGGCCAGACCTAATCATGTGAATCCTTTAAAAGCAGAAAATTTTCTTCAACTGGTCACAGAAGAGGAAATCAGAGAAACACACACTACCTGGTCTGGAAGAAAGCAAACATTCATGTTTGGAACTGCATTTTGGGGCCGCGGGCCAAGAAACTGCAGACCGTCTCCAGTTGCTGAGATGGTCACTGAACAACAGCTAACAGGAAAATGAGAATCTTAATTCTGCAACAGGGTGCAAATGAATTCTGCCAATGACCAGCGAGCTTAGAAGACCCTGAATGCCAGCTAAGAACTGCATCCCTGACCAACATCTTTTTTTTTTTTTAATTTTATTTATTTATTTATTTATGGCTGTGTTGGGTCTTCGTTTCTGTGCGAGGACTTTCTCTAGTTGCGGCAAGCAGAGGCCACTCTTCCTCGCGGTGCGCGGGCCTCTCACTATCGCGGCCTCTCTTGTTGCGAAGCACAGGCTCCAGACGCGCAGGCTCAGCAATTGTGGCTCACGGGCCTAGTCGCTCCGCGGCATGTGGGATCTTCCCAGACCAGGGCTCAAACCCGTGTCCCCTGCATTGGCAGGCAGATTCTCAACCACTGCGCCACCAGGGAAGCCCCTGACCAACATCTTGATTTCAGCCCCATCAGAAGACCCTGAGCAGATCCAGCTCTGCCATTGCATCTTTGGACTTTTGACCCCCAGAAAATGTAAGATAACAAGTGTGTGCTGTTTGAACATATTTTTTAGTAATTTGTGACCCAGTAATAGAAAACAAATATACTATCTATCTCCTTAGTCAAGTTAGGGGAACCCACGAATCTTATACATGATTGGAAGCTTGTGTATAATAGTCCACTTTATGTAACAGCTCCATAATTTGGGGAATCTTTTTTATTAAAAATGTGTAGTTCCTATGTTTTTTAGGGGTATTTTTGTTTATCAAATCAGATTACTATTTAAAAAATTATGCAAATAGAAGAAAAATCTATGAATAAACTATGAATAAAAGGAAACTTTCATAATATGACAAAGAATATCTGTCTCACATCTAAAGCCAAAATCATACATAAAACTTACAATAGAATGACAAGACACTGATGGCAGAAATCACAACTTTTGTTTAAAATAGCTTTTATGTCCCAACAATTCAGTTGTAAAGAAAAACAAATAACCGTATAAATATTGAAAATGAGAACAAGTAACAAGATGGTGATGGCTTGTTCAATATAGCTCTGACGTTTCAAAACAAGTTACAAAATAAGAACACAAATTATTGTTTCCTACAAAAGAAATGCTTATTTGCCTGCAAAATCCAGGAAAATTACATGAAAATTCTTAGGATTAATAAAGGGATTCATTATACATTTTGATTTTAAAAACCCTTAAAGATAGAATAAATTGTTTTCTACATATGGTGCACTTGACAAGTTAGAAAGCATTATGGACATGAAATCCTATTCATAATAGCAATTGCAATATAAAGTACATAGAAAAAAACTTAACAGCAGGATTATAACATTATACTGTTATGCAGATTAAAAGAAGGCAAGCATGGGAATGAACATATATTTCTAAATTTCTCTGTTAAAGATTTTGATACATGTTCAATGATGTATTTTAGTTTTTACTTCAGCTATGTCAATTTATCATTGTTAGAATTTGTAGGGTTCCTCTATTATTTAATCTCATCTATTACATTTTATTTCCATCTGTTACAATCAGTTCTCCTCCTATTACAATAAGCCACCTTTATTTTGTGTTAATTATGTATACATTTTATTTAGGTATGTTTCTACAAACTGTGTATTTCTATTTTATGGACATGTATTTAATTCCATGTTTGTTTTTATATTTCACCCAACATTTTTATAGAGAAATCTGGTTTTAAAACACAACTCTATTGCTGTATTTACAACCTATACTTGGCTTCTAATTGCTGGACAGTAGTTCACAGTACACACCCACCATATTTTATCCATCCTCCCTACAATGATGGAAAACCACATCACCTCCAAATCTCTACATCACAAATAATGTTCATTGAGCATACTTGTACCTATCTCCTTTGGAACACTGTAGGGCTTTATTTGTGATACTTACCCGGTCACAGTATTGTTATAGAATAAATATGCCTGTACTTAATTTGCCTAAGTGTGCTAGATTGATCTCCAGAACAGCTGTTCTCTACTCTCCTTCCAGCCACCAACACATTAAGGTCCCTTATTCCCATTATTCACCAACAATTAACTGGTTTACATCCTTATTTTTGCCAGTCTAGTGGAATATTGTTTTATCTTTTTATTTTAATTTGTATGTCTGGATCCTAATTCAAATATTGTTACCATGTAAGAGTTTCCTTTTATAAATTGCCTATTTATATTATTTACCTGTTTTTCTCTTGAATTGTCCTCTTCTTATTGATTTGCAAAAGTCTTTGTATATTATAGATATTAACCATATTTCAGTTTTAAACATTGTGAATATCTTCTAAAATGTTATCTTTCTATTGACTTTGTGATATGCTTTATTAAATAGAAATCTTTAATTTTATTATAATCTCACTCATATTTTGTATTATGTTTTGCTTTTGAAATTTTGGGTTTTTTAACTTTATTTTATTTCATTCTACTGTGGTTAAAACACTTAACATTAGACAGCACTATCTTAACAAATTACTATTAAGTGTAAGCTACAGTATTGTTACAGCAGATCTGTAAACATATCCGTCTTGCTTAACTGAAACTTTGTAACTTTTGACTAGTAACTCTTCTTCCCCCCCTTTCCCCTTAACTCCTGGAACCACCATTCCACACTTTAATTCTATGAATTTGATTATGTTAGCTACCTCATACAAGTGGAATCATGCAGTATTTGTCTTTCTGTAAGTGGCTTATTTCACTGAATTTTTACTTAAGAAATCCTTCCCCATCTTAGGTCACCGATATATTCTATATTTGTATGCATGCACAGATTGCCCTAAGCCAAAGGTCCGTCCAACTAAACAGCCTTGCAAGTAGGAAGGACTCAATACACATTTTAACACTGTGGAAATGACAGCTGTTCAAAACATCTTTTTAACCATTTTGTGCTTGCAAGAATAAAAATTTTAGGAATATCGGCTGTGTGTAAAAAGTAAAAAAAATGAATCTTTTAAAAAGGATTGTTTATATTTTCTGTTGAAATATACCAAATGTATTTACATTAAATGTGAATCTTTTCCCAAGGCTCCAAGAAGCTTCACTGAGAAACTTAAATGCTCCAAACTTGAAATATTATAAAATCTTTCCGAATTTTAATCTGCTAAAATTTATATGGTGACCCAATATCTAAGACTACAAATATAAAATTTTGTAGACATCTTATATAAAGCTTTTGAAATGTGTGAAGTGGAAGCATCTATCTTCTCCCTCTGCCTGCCACCCAAGTGCATGGTGTTCTCCAAGCCTGTAATTCTTCTGAATTAGAGGTTCTGGAATCAGTTGTTGCACCGATACTTATAAAAGAACTAGGGGAACTTCTGTGGCCAGTACATGTTTACTTATACTAGTGAAATATGGGTAACTAAGTCTAAACATTAAAGCTATCAAAGACAGCCTGGTGAAACTAAAAGGTTATTATATAGAGAGCGAAATATACATTTTTGCACATGGTTTAGAGTATTTAAGTCTTTTCTATATTAGAAGGAGTGTACATTTTTAAATGTATCCCTGGGCTCTACTAATAAATACGTTCCTGAGCCACTTTTGGATGAAATAGTCATTCTTCAGAATAGCATTTTTACTGTTTCAATTCTCCTAAACATTTTCTCCTTTAAGGTAAATGGCTATCTAGCAGAATATTAATAACAAAGACTTTCCCATGTCATTCTCTTCATTGACTTGCAAATGCAATCATTCTTGTTCTCTTTTGAGCACAGAGGAATATAGTGCATTGCGTTACAGACTGCAATTCTCATCAGTTGTGTGAAGAGCTAGTTCCGTTTCTAATTCATATCTGCAAGAGGACTATTGAAAAATGCCATATTTTGTATGTAAAGTTTATTCTAGCCTTCAATCAAAAAAGAAGAATCTACCTTTCTCACTAAGGCATAAGTAATATAAGTAAAGTCAATGGAAAAGTCCATATCAGAAAAAGGAGAAAATCTGGGTCCAAGAGTCAAATACAAAAAGTCAAATGACTTAAAATAGAGATATGTGTGAATTCCAAACAATGGAGAAAATGGAATTATTTTCAGGTTTTGAAGAAAGATTTAAATGTATTGCTGTTTTCTATATTCCTTAAAGTACTACCTCATAGGCAGGATATGTCAGAGCTGTGAATGTATATGTACTTGTGTGTGTGTGTGTGTTTTCTAATTTTGTGGCATATATTTCAACTCATTTGATTATGACAGGTCTTAAAAATGAAATAGATTTAGTGATAAAAGGTTATAGTGAATTTATAGGTAACAACCAACATTAAAAAAGAGAAATAAATTTGGAAAATTTGACCAAAGCATCCCACTGACTATCTGGGCCAGTTAAAACCCTTTTCATCAGTAACAGAGAATGGGAAAAATAGGATATAAAAGTATTAAAAAGTCAGAAGTTCAGGAAAAGCCTGGACAAGTGATTTCATTATTGTTTGTTGTCTTGATTTTTCAGATAAAATCCAATGCTACTTATCTATCGGTTAAGGGTAGGAGTAACAGTAACAAAACATGCTCTGTTGGAGAAATTTTTAAAACAGTATCATTTTGAAGGTCCCTCCAACTTTGGGGTTTTTGAGAAAAAGAGAAATCTAATTGGCAAATAAAGATACAAAAAAAAAAAGAACACATATCTATTTCAATACAAATTTACCTAAGGGTGTTTTTCCTTCTTAGACATTGCTGTGAGAAATTCCTTAGTCTCAAATTCAGTTTATATGAATGATAATAATGGCTTATTGGCAAAAAAAATTTAGGATATTTATATTTTTATCTTTTTTTTTAATGTACTTCAAATGCTGCTTGTTCAGTTGGCCCTCTCCAAAGCCTTTCAAATGATGGCTTGTACTTTAATTTACAAAAAGCTGAATTTAGGATTTGGTTGCAGTTTTAGGTCAGAGACACTTAAGTTTTGATTTCAACTCCTCTTTAAAAAACTCAGCTGAAAGAGACAGGAAAACAGTAGTCACATAATTATGTTTTTTACATAACAGCTCCATGATGAATTTTGCTGTGACAAATTCCCATCTCATAACGTGTACTGGTTTTTATTTATCTTCTTTTATGGCTTGTTTTCTAGTTCTGAATCATTAAATGTTAAAATTATGGTTTATTTAGGTGTAGCACTGCAGGAAATCATAACATCACTTTTAGTATTTCAAATATTAATTTTAATAAAAAGTCCTAGCAAGGTTGAAATTTTGGAAGTAGGCAACTAGTGTTCCCAATGCTAAATTTGCTTTCTTGAAAGTTCAGGAACATTTAGAAATGCGAGTAGTCGTTCAGGACACAAAAATACCATAAATCTCTCCTAAAGTATGACTTAGTACTCTGAAAAAAAAGCATATATTCACCAAGTCCAATACTTACTCTCCTAATGAAATTTATATTCTAGTGAGAGCAGAGCTAGTAAGCTTCTCAATTCTTTTTACTGTGCTAAAAGTAGAGAAAATATTAACGAGTAAATGATAAGCCAGGCTGCCTGATGTTAAAGGTACAGATCAGTGAGGGAGAGATGATACCTGTCATATGAAGGGCCTGGTTCCCTGTCCAGACAGGGCCTCAGGCTGCAAACTCAGATGTGGTTATAAATTCCACGATCTGTTTGTAATATTTGCATGTGCTTGAAGGAGTGTGACCTTCGTGGAAATGGCTCACATTAGCCAAATTCACAAGAGACTAACCTACTGACAAAATGACAAACCATTAATGTATAAAGAGGAATGTGAAATGACAAATCACTAATATATAAAGAGAAATGTAAAATGGCAAATCATTGATGTATAAAGAGAAGTGTAACTCTCAAGGCAAGTATAACATTCATTTCCCTTTCTCAGGACAGATACTCCCAGCAGAAAAATCCTCATGAAAAGCACAAAAATTATAGTTGGATCATGGCAATAATTATCACTTAGGACCAGAGGTGACCCCATCTGCTGAGCAGGGCTCTCCTAATGGACACGGCTGAAGACACAATAAAACATCCTTACTCTTTTGAGTCTCACTTTTTTAAAGATAATCTGGTTACTATTCCCTTTCTGTTCACACAGCCTTCTTTTAGACAGGGTATATTAGAATAAATTGAGAAGAACCAAGCTTGGTTAATTCAGATCTTACATAGAATCTCGCTGTATGGAGAGCGGGCAGCGTAGCTGATCAAAGTGGAACTGAAGTGGTTAAAATGGACTTGAGGTTCCCTTTTCCTCCACCCCACAAACTCTCCCACTCACTGCTATCCTGCTTAGTCCCTAGAGAACTCTGGAGCTTTGCCAACCAAGATTGAAAGCCACTGGATTAAAGGAAGCAGTCTCCTCTGGTGGTCAGTGACAAAATCTTATTTGCCCAGGGTTTCTTTGCTCATAAAACAAGATGATAATATCATATTCCTGGACCAGTTTGGATGAGCTAGTTTACGCTTTAGTAAAAACAACTCAAATCTCAGCGACTTATCAAAAAAGCTTGTTCTTCATTCATGTTCAGGCTTTTCACAATTTTCCTGAATTGTTTTTGTTCTTAGGACTCACCCACTCTCTGAACACTGCTGGAAACTTTTTTTTTTTTAACATCTTTATGGGAGTATAATTGCTTTACAGTGGTGTGTTAGTTTCTGCTGTATAACAAAGTGAATCAGCTATACATATACATATATCCCCATATCTCCTCCCTCTTGCGTCTCCCTCCCTCCCACCCTCCCTACCCCACCCCTCTAGGTGGTCACAAAGCACCGAGCTGATCTCCCTGTGCTATGTGGCTGCTTCCCACTAGCTATCTATTTTACATTTTGTACTATATATAAGTCCATGCCACTCTCTCACTTCGTCTCAGCTTACCCTTCCGCCTCCCCGTGTCCTCAAGTCCATTCTCTACGTCTGTGTCTTTATTCCTGTCCTGCCACTAGGTTCTTTAGAACCGTTATTTTTAGATTCCATATATATGTGTTAGCATACGGTATTTGTTTTTCTCTTTCTGACTTACTTCACTCTCTATGACAGACTCTAGGTCCATCCACCTCACTACAAATAACTCAATTTCATTTCTTTTTATAGCTGAGTAATATCCCATTGTATATATGTGCCACACCTTCTTTATCCATTCATCTGTCAATGGACACTTAGGTTGCTTCCATGTCCTTGCTACTGTAAATAGAGCTGCAATGAACATTGTGGTACATGACTCTTTTTGAATTATGCTTTTCTCAGGGTATATGCCCAGTAGTGGGATTGCTGGGTCGTATGGTAGTTCTATTTTTAGTTTTTTAAGGAACCTCCATACTGTTCTCCATAGTGGCTGTATCAATTTACATTCCCACCAACAGTGCAAGAGGGTTCCCTTTTCTCCACACCCTCCACATTGCTGGAAACTTTGAAGAGGAAAAGGAGAGGAAGTGGATACACATGCAGGCTCTAGAAACTTCCACCGAGAAGTAACAGGTTAATTCTGCTCACTTAGCCAAAGACACGAGTCCAAGGCCAATCTCAGGGGTGACAGGGCAGCATAATACTGCTGCAAGGAATATTAATCATTGTAACACACAACCTAATAGTGACCTTTACTACAAACTAGAGAGGTGGTCAAGGAAATGACCAAAGTAGCTTAGGTAAAATGTTATGGCAGTTTTTCTGTTTATTCTTAGTTCTATGTTGGAGGTAAGGGAAAGATTTGTGGTCATTTGGGGACACGTCCCATCAGGAGAGTTTTATTTATCTTTAAGTGTTCGTCCCTCAAGTGGGAAGTAGAATGGACACATGTCCAGCAACGTTAGAAAGAGGACATAGCCATGCTTCCTGAAGACTTTCTTGTTTTATTGAGATTGATCATGTTTCTTATTTTCCTTAACTATTAAGGAATAGTTTAAGGAATAGTTTAACTATTAAGTATGTTTATTTCTCACTAATCCTGAGAAATCAACTGGACAGTTTAACCAGAGCAAAATCTTAGAGATGATTGAAAACTTGCACTCCACAGAGATCTGGGCAAGTTAGCCAACATTGGGTCCAAATATCTGATGTTGGAAATGGCATACTTTGTTCTTCCATAATCAGTCATCAATACCACTAATAATTGACTACTGGAAATAGAGAGTATTTGGTGGGCTTCTCAACCTTCTCAGTCCATCTATTCCTTAGAACTAAACATATGTTCGGGTGAAAAATCATTGAATTACATATTTTGATATATACCGTGATTATAATATATTGATATATTATACAGATAGTCTTTCAAGTTTTTTCAAAAAATAGTTTTCATCTGGGCTAGTATTTTCAAAATGTGACACAAAGTGGCATTTCACATATCCCCTTTATGGTCTGTACAATACCAAGAGAGAAGAGGAGCAAGAGAAATTCACATCTTCAGACACCAGGGCCCCTACCCTGCTCCAGACAGAGTAACTCCACTTGTTTTTATCTACGTATTTCTATTTATATTTTTTAGATTTCTGTTTGAAGAAAGGCACCATGGCTAATAACAACAACAAATCAAAACAAAGGTAAATACAAAAAATAAGTGAATTCCACTAACCTATATGATGTGAAGGACTCTAAAAGAGTCTGATAGCCTCATGATTAAGACTGCCGTCTCTGACACTAGACTGCTTGAGTTTATAAAAATAGGTCTGATATACGGTATATTCAAGCCTTCTGCTTAGTTAGCCATAGATTTATTCAGAGAAATGGTAAACAAAGCCCATTTTCAAGTTCATATTTACTAATCCAAAGAACACACAAAAATGTTTACTAAAATGTTAATTAACTCTTCTGGAAAATGTTGGAAACAAAGTGAATTTCCAAATTAAAAGATGACTTCAAACTTAAACTAAAAAAAAAATAAAAATAAAAACAGAGGGTCAGCGTAAAATGGTAATCAACATCAAATACAAGTAAACTTTATGTAACAAGAAAGGAAGGGTAAAGAGTTTTTAAAGCCCAATTAATATTTCAACTGCTTCTGATTCAGGACTCCAAAGATTTTGTTTTGTTTCGGGCATTTTTATATTTTTAGTGTTGTATTACACTATCAAAAAGTTTGTGGCAATTACATCACTGGAGGTGAATTCTTTTCTTAAATTCTTATTTTTTATAGTATGACCAACTGATAGCTTCCTATTAAAGAAAAATAGTTTGGAATTGATTCTATTTCTTCAGAAATAGAGCCTCTAAAATTTATATTTGGCCCAAAAATTCAAGTTAAGTTCTAGTTCAAAGTCTCAGGAAGAGGAAGATGTAACAGCAACCTCTACTTCCCTTTCAGCTAAAAAAAAAATTATAAAATACGTTTTAAAAGTAAATTCCAGGGCTTCCCTGGTGGCGCAGTGGTTGAGAATCTGCCTGCCAATGCAGGGGACACGGGTTCAAGCCCTGGTCTGGGAGGATCCCACATGCCGCGGAGCAACTGGGCCCGTGAGCCACAACTGCTGAGCCTGCGCGTCTGGAGCCTGTGCTCCGCAACAGGAGAGGCCGCGATAGTGACAGGCCCGCGCACCGCGATGAAGAGTGGCCCCCACTCGCCGCAACTGGAGAAAGCCCTCACACAGAAACGAAGACCCAACACAGCCAAAAATAAACATAATAAATAAATAATAAATTAAAAAAATTTAAAAGTAAATTCCAGCCTAATCTGTAAGTATTCAATACATTCGAGAGGAATGGCATCAGCACGCTAGACTCAAGAAGATTACCCTTAGATTTCTAGTCTCTGCTGAATATATAGAAGCTGAGAAACACATTGTTTCCAACATTCCACCAAGGAAAAACATATACTCTATAAAGGTCACAATTTTTCTTGAGCTCATTAAAAAGCTAAGATCATATGGTAACCCATGAGTTTGAAATCGAAGGGAAGACAAAGCCTTGAAGATGAGATAAGAGCCTCCCCGGAACAGAAAATAAGATGAAGCCAAGCCTCTCTTAGAAGACGGTAAGAAGGTTTCAGCCACACTTTCAAGGAATGTCTCGAGGTCGAATATGGACTGGAGTGAGACACAAGGAACTCTGGTAGTTGTGAGGGGAAATTGAGCCTCACTAGCATTTTCTTCTCCACTGACCTCAATGGGTGCTCACAAGTGACACTGAGAGACAGGCAGGGTACCAGAGGGTTTCCTGGAGTGATGGAGGCCTGCTGGATGGAAGCTGTAGAAGAAGCACATGCCTCTACTCCATTATTTCCCCTTGGAAGGAAAGCCTTGCCCACAGTGACAAGAGCCGCCAAAGTCCAGGGCCTAGGTCAAGATGCTATGGGAGATGGTAGGAGCAAGGAAACAGCTTAGGCCTAGATTGACAGGGTCTTATTAAAGGGCTGGAAAATCCCTGTGACAGGAGACCCATCAAAGATTCAGGGAAG
Organism: Balaenoptera acutorostrata; assembly: GCF_949987535.1. Lineage (NCBI taxonomy): Eukaryota > Metazoa > Chordata > Mammalia > Artiodactyla > Balaenopteridae > Balaenoptera > Balaenoptera acutorostrata. The sequence goes on from NC_080064.1 coordinate 192,254,515, forward strand.
AATTGTCTCATGGGAAAGAGGATGGAAATCACTGAGAAAACCCACTCCTTACCCTGAGAGAAAAGGCCTGCCTAATAATGAGACTGAATGAATACAACAGAGGACATGCCCTAGAAAGAAAAAATTATAAATTTTAATCTAAATATATCAATAATTACAGGAAAGATAAATAATCGAAATATACCAATTAAAACACATAGTTTGGCATACTGGATTTTTAAAAACAAAGACTGATTTACGCTAAGGGAAACTCACGTAAGTATAATAAAAATGAAAATTACAGTTGTAGACTTTAACATTTCTGTTTCAATCAATAGAAGCAATAAAATCAGTAGGAATTTGGAAGATACAGCCAAAACTATCAATCAATTAGATCTAACTTATATTTGTACAACTTCCCACCAAACAGCAAAAGAATATACATTATTTTTAAGTGGGCATAGAACATTAATAAAGTTAGGCCAAATTCTGGGTCATGGTCAAGTAATTGAAATCATATAAAGTATATTTTGTGGTCACAATGAAGTTAAATTAAGAATCAATGACAGAACAGAAAAATACCTGCAAAATTCCTAAATATATAGAATAAAATATCACTCTTATATTTAACCTAAACATCAAAAAGGAAAGTAACAAATGGAAATTAGGAAATATTTTATACTGATTGAAAATGAAATCACAACATATAAAACTTTATATGATGCAAACAGAGCACTATTTAGAAGGAAATTTAATAGAAAAGAAGATTGTAGAGCAATGATCTAAGCTTTCATTTAATAGCTAAAGGGAAAACAGAGGAAATTAAACCTAACAAAAAGGAATGAAGAAAATAATAAGACAAAAGTAGAAGTGAAAATATAAAAGCAATAGAGGAAATCAATGAAACCAGTAGAAGGTTGCTTGGAAAGAACAATATAACTAACTGATAAACCCAACCAGAATGACCAAGAAAAAAAAATGAAAAATACAAATTAAAACATAGACGATATCATAACACATCTTACAGACATTAAAATGATGACAAGGATATATTAGACTTATCTGGTCTTATATCTGTTTAATAAATTGAATTCATAATTGAAAACTTTCCCAGAACACCAATCATTCCAGGTCAAGGTGTCTTCAATGGAGATTTCTACAAATCACGCATAGAAGAAATAATATCAATTCTATTCAAACATTTTCATAAAGTAAAAGAGTATCTAAAACTTTCTGTTCCTTTTATGCGGTCTGCATCAGTCTGATATAAAAATTAAACATAGACATTGCAACATAAGTAAACTAGAGACCACTATCACTAATGAAAATAGAAACAAAAAAAAATCTTCAACAAAATACTAGTGAATCAAATCCAGCAATATGTTAGAAGAAAAATATATAATGACCAAGGGGTTTTATCTGGGATATGCAAGGCTGATTCAACATTTAAAAATTAGTATAATTCAGGAAGACAGAAACACGGGTTCAGGCAGGAACATACCTGCTAGGATAGTTCACTAAGTATTTATAACTTAGAGGCCCAACAAACAAAATGTTCAACAAAAGTCTTTTATGCCTGAATCTCAAATAAAAACCCCAAATCTAATATGCTGAAATCAGTAAAGGTGTAAATAAAGAAAATTTGGCCCTAATATACACATTTGAAAATTTTTTACACTATTTAACATAATTTCATTGTGTAGTTGGGAGAGGAACCACATACATAGTCTTTTGATTCTCCTATTATTTTTATTAAATTGGAATTTTAGTTTTAACTTTTTAATTCTCTCTCCTCAACTTTTTCTTCAGGTTTTTCCCATCCAAGTGAATTACTAAGAGTTGGTAGCAGCCCTTTCTATTAATATATCATTTTATCACATACTGGATGCCTAATATTCTAGAAGCACAGCTAGATCATTTACTTAAGGAAGTAAGAGAAAGAAGAGAGAATTGTATGTCTGAAGAGCGCTTAGTAACACTGATTTCAATACCATAATATTGTAGATTATTAAAGAAAATGTAAAGAATTTAAGACAGATGTCTTGGTCCAAAGTCGGCCACTGTCTGGTTGGCATGGTAACCAAATTATACTGACTATAGACCCACTGCTGCCCTCTTAAAAGCAAATCAGAATATCTGACAATTGCTTAGACTAGTATGTTAACACAACACATAAACATCTTGCGGGATGAAATTTCTTATGGTTTTATACCTACGTTCATGCTTCAAACTGGATTTCACTTATGTTTAGTTCACCCAATTTGTCCAATCCAGTGGAATCTCCAAAATAACAGAGCTTATCTAAAATTTAATTACATTTCTTCTACAATATTCACGAGAAAAATCCCTGAACATAAAATAATTTTGTTTTGTCCATGATGCCTATATATAGCTATCCTAAATTGATGAATAAAGGTAGTTTATAAATAGAGGTAAATTGACCCATAAAAGGTAATAGAGGATTTTTAGAAGTTACCTTATTTTCATTAAGTACCCAACGTTGAAAAACAAAACTATATTCAAAAACTCATCAAAATCATTAATAGGATTTAAAAAATGTAGCATGAACATGCAATCCTTGTAAAGGAAATATACATTGATATTTTTATAGTATGTCTAACCTGCTCCCCAGTTACATTCTCATGTCTTCTTTTCCATCCTATACTGTACAGTTCAAACCTAAATAACTACTTAGGCACAATGATTTGTAAGGCGTTTCACCTAAATTTAGTTAAGGTTTATAAAAGATCTCATTCTGAGAATTTAAAGGCACATATACTTTATTATAAAACACATACTTGATTTGTCTGCATTGCTGCAAGGTGAATATTCTATAAAATAATCAAGGAGAAATAATTTATTTTTTACACTAGAGTTCAAAATATGCTTCATCAATTACCACAGGACCAAAAACTATTTTAAAAATCCAAGTTTACATTACTTTTAAAAAAATTAGAACCCTGCTTAAACATAACTGACATAGCAGTATATATTAAAACAGTGGTATATTGTACTTCTATGTACCTTTTTCTGAAATACCTAGTTAAAATAAAATATTATCCTTGATCATGATTATTATTATCTCCTATCTACATGTCAACTTTGTTTATATATTCCCACCAAAATAGCACATTAGATGGCAGGTTTGTGTTCCTTCTGCTATTTTTTATATCATAGGTTTGCCATGGATAACATGTAAAAGGAGATTTCTCTTAGTCATGAAAAGAACAGTTTCTTTTGCATGTCTAGTACGAAAATGTTTATTGAAAAACCATAGTTCCTGGAACACATCAATGGAAAGACAGGCATGTTCCCTGCCCTGTTGTAGCTCACATTCTCTATTCCTTGTTTCTGAATGAAAAAGACACATTTTCCCCTAGTCCCTCTTTATAACAATAAAAGAGGGCAAATCCTCTTTGTTCCATAGGTCTTCTCCTCTTCTTAAATTTTGGGGCTTGCTGTAGAGCTTTTAATAGTTAAGCACTTGACGAGCTAGTGTAGTTTGCAGTACATGCTTGAATGTGTCTCTCATATCATTTTCCAAACTGTTACAGCACATGCTTTATCTGTATAGATACACAACAGCAATTCCTATTTTACGTTGGAAAGTATTGTTTTGAAAACTCAAAATTCTTGTAGTAAAACAAAGATGCTAGACAGCTCTGTGTTTTTCATTCTTTATTTCTTTTTTTTCTTTCTTCTTCATTCTTTCATTCTTCTGGCACCATACCTTGTCTTAGTCAGCTCAGGCTGTCCTAATAAAATACTGCAGGCTGGGCAGCTTAAATAACAGATATTTATTTTCTCATGGTTCTGGAGGCTGAAAGTCCAAAATCAGAGTGAGAGCATAGAGGGTTTCTAAGCTCTCTTTCTGGCTTGCAGAAGGCCCCCCATTTTGCTATGTCTCATATGGCCTTTCTTTGATGCATGCATCTGGGGAGTGAGAAAAAGAATTCTCTGGTCTCTTCCATATGGACACTAATTCTATATGATTAGAGTTCCTGCCCTTATGACCTCATTTAACTGTAATTATTTCCTTAGAGGCCCCATCTTCAATTACAGCCACACCAGGATTTAGGGCTTCAGCGTTTGAATTTTGAGTGACAAAAACATTCATTCCAGAACACAGGGGATTGAGAATGGTGATAAAGACTGATTCAGGGATAGTGGAAATCATCCAGAGCAGGACAGACGGACATGAATATATTAAAAGACTGGTGAAAATGGAGGCATTTACAAAAAGACTGTATAAGGATACTGAGACTGAGAGCCAAAGATATAACTGAGGAACTGTGGATACGTTCATTCTGGTCGACAAAGCAAAAGAATATTTCAGCAAGGAAGGTCTGAGTCGGCTGTTGCCATAAGTCACATAAAAAGAGAACTGAAAGATATCTACTGAGTTCAACACCATGGCCATTGGAGGCCCTTGAGTGATTTGGTAGAGCAACGTTTCCAGAAAAGAGGTAAGTGTGCATTAAGGAGGAATTTTTTGAAGAAAATAGAGTTGGTTTTCTCTGTGTAAAGCTGTTATTTATTTTGTGATGCTAAAGTCATTACAACTGTGATACTTCACCCAACGATAATCATGTTTAATAGATTAAAATTAATGAAGTTAATTCTCTTTGATAAATAACGTGAGAATTTGTCCAATATAGGTGCTTCCCTTGAATAATAAGAAACTCTTGTAAATTGAGTGCTAATTAGCACAATCAGCTCACAGTGGATAAAAAGTGGATGCTTGTTTCTTTGAAGAAAAAATGACAACAGATTCATTAGCGCTAACTTTAGATTCTAGGGGTCACTAAAAAACTGCTGTTATCAAGAGAATGAGAAGACAAGACATAGACTGAGAGAAAATATTTGCAAAAGACACACCTGATAAAAGACTGTTATCCAAACTATACAAATAACTCTTAAAACTTAACAGGCAACCCAACTAAAAAATGATCCAAAGACCTCGACACCTCACCAAAAAAGATACACGAATGACAAATAAGAGTATGAAAAAAATATTCCCATCATATGTCATCAGGGAAATGCAAATAAAAACAATGAGATACCACTACACACTTACTAGAAAAATGCAAATCCAGAACACTGACAACATCGAATATTGGCAAAGACGTGGAGCAACAGGAATTCTCATTCATCACTGGTGGGAATGCAAAATGGTCCAGCCACTTTGAAAGATAGTTTGTTGGTTTCTTACAAAAATAAACATACTCTTACCATATGATCCAGCAACCATGCTTCTTGGCATTTATCCAAAGGATTTGTAAATTTATGTCCACACAAAAATCTGCACAAGGTTGTTTACAACATCTTTATTTATAATTGTCAAAACAAAAGCAATCAAGATGTCCTTCAGTAGGTGAAGGGATAAATAGACTGTGGAGAATCTAGACAGTAGAATATCATGTCACTAAAAAGAAATGTGCTATCAAGACATGAAAAGATTTAGAGGAAATGTATATGCATGTTAATAAGTGAAAGAAGCTAATGTGAAAAGGCTACACACTGTATGATTCCAACAATATGACATTTTGGAAAAGGCAAATACATACACTATACAGACAGTGAAAAGATCAGTTGTTGCCATTTGGGTAAGGGAGAGGGAAGGTCCAATAGGCAGAGCATATGAGGGTCGTAAGGGCAGTAAAACTACTCTGTATGATACTACAACAGTGGATATCTATCATTATACATTTATCCAAACCCATAGAACGTACAACACCAAGAATGCACCATAATGTAAATTACAGACTTTGGGTGATTACAATGTGTCAACATAGATTCATCTACTATAACAAATGTATCACTCTGGGGGAGGCATGTTGATAATGGGGGAGGCTGTGCATGTGTGGGGCAGGCAGCATATCTCTGTACCTTCCACTTAATTTTGTTGTGAACCTAAAACTGTTCTAAAAATAAAGTCTATTTAAAAACAAACTGCTGTTAGTGAGCAGCTCTCCATGAAAACTTTTAATAAACTCATTTCACCAATAGAGCCTGAAATCATTTCCATTAAACTTAAAATCTCTGCATATTACAGTACAACTAAAATAGAAGACCCAATTGGAAACATTATAGGGAAAACAAAAACCGCCCTGACTGTGATTTGTAGATAACTGCCATGAAATTGAATGAATATTGGTCCTCTAAGAAATGACTTTGTAAACAAAAGAAAATGTGGTGCCACTGATTCTGCTAACCACAAACAGAATACCTATCACCAAGTTGTTCTATAACCCAGTGGACTCCATACTATATCTTCAAAATAACTGTTATACCATATTGCTAAATAGTTTTGGGTATTGAGCATTCAGTTAGAATATACTGCTGTTATTTACAATTTTACATTAAAAAAACTACTAAGAATTTCAATAGACATTTATTATAACTATGTACCCTGCATTTTTTATTTATTAAAAATGTATCTCATACTTTTAATGGCTATGTAAATAAGTGCATGATAAGTTTCATTCCATCACAGTTTGTAGGTTTAAGTCTTTTAAATGCCAACAGATAAATATTTTCCTTAATCAATTTATGGCTAAATATATATCTAGAAGCAATTTTTTAAAAAAATTTGGACCATTTTGAGAAAGGATATGCATGATTTTTTCTGCTTTTGTGTGTTTCCTTAATAATAGAATCATTTGTTAGGGAAGAAGAATCAAGGGCTTAATGTTACCAGTAATTATTATTTCCTGTAATAGTGTGTATGAATGCAGTTAATTTAAAAAATTTGTCTTTCCCAGAACCCCAAAGTCAGAAAGTATACTTATTTTTTCAATGAAAACTGATTCTTACAAAAAAATGAGAGAAACAAAATTGTCCTCACAGAGGAACTAATTAACATAAAATAGGTCTCAGAGATTGCAAGTGTTGCGTGAAGTATAGGCAGCTTGGAAGAACTAATTAGGATTTGTTATTTAAACAGTACTGACTAAAATAACCTTTGAATAAATGCGTTTTTAGAAACCTTTCCCTTTTATGTGAATAGATCATGGATAAACTCATTTGTTCATGGCACTGATTTTTGTGTTCTTTAACATTAAATGCTATAGGCAAAATATTTAAATATTTGAAGATTTAAAGCAAAATGTATCTTTTTATATAATTAGTTCAAATATAATATTCAAATTTTAGTTTCTAATAAAGAAATTGATCAGGTCAGAGTGAAAGAGTGCTTGATTTAGACTCAGAGAAAGTATTTTATAGCTCATATTCTGGCCTTTTTAAAAAATTAATTAGACCTATATTACAATAGAAAATTAGGTGGGAAATAATAATTGTAAAAAATGTACAATTTTGCAGAATATGAAGAACATAAAATTTAGTAATATTTGATAGATTTAGGATAGGACAGATCCTAATCTAAACTCTTAGCACTAATGAAACAGGAAATTAGAATACTCCCAAACTGACGTTCAGACGCCAAATAATTGAGTCCATATATCTATCTCTTTTTATGTTGTGTTTAAATTGGAACTCATATTTAGTGAAATGCACTCATTTCAATGGTACAGTCCAACAAGTTTTTGCAAGTGTTTATACCTGTGTACTTTCCACATGGTCTGGATATTGAATCTTTCCATCACCCAAAGGCACACTGTTCCCTTATACCCCTTTGCAGTCAACCCCTTCCCCACAGGTTAATTACTGACAATCACTGATATGCTTTCTGTCACTAGATTTGATTGTTACAGAATTTCACATAAACAGAATCATGTGGAAAGAAATATCATGGATCCTGACTTCTTGCACTTTGCATAGTGCTTTTGAAATTCCCCCACGTTGTTGTTCGTATAGTTAATTCACCCCTTTTCATTACTGCAGAGGAGTATTCTGTTGTTTGGCTATCCCAAAATGTGTTTATCCATTCATGAGTTAACAGACATTTGAGTGTGTTTTATAGAAAGTTATTATGAAAATTTATGTTCAAATCTTGTGCAAACATGCATGAAATTTAAAAAGCTACAATTTTGATAAATCCTGTGAGCATGTCTTTTTGCGTTGCTTTCATTTTCTGAAAGTATGTTGTTCTGGTTGTTATTCATTGTTCCCCCTTATAGTAACTTTATATGGAATTAAAACGCAATTCTTAACTGATTTTTATGTGAACTGTTCCTAAGCTGAAGTAGGTATACATCAGGATAAATTTTCTAATGACACAGAACTCCAGCTTCTGTTGTTTTGGTTTTGCTCTAGTGTTCAAAAATATGGCTGTTTTGCTTTGTGAAATTTCCTGGTCCAGCTTTCCTCCTCCACTTTTACCTGTAGCTTTCCTCTCTTTTGTCCCTTTGTTGTCTCTAAATTGCTTATTTTGATGCCACTTCAAGTAGTTTCTTTTTAGTGTGTCACCTTATCCTAAAAGATAGTGTTAGCTGATCAGTTTTGAGAGTTCATTGTGGTGGTACCGATCCAGCCATGGGGAACCAGGACATTGACATGCTGTATTGAGTTCCACTGTTTTTTCTCAGCAAATATAATATTGACATGATCTTCTTGTGTCTGTTTGCCTTTATTTAGTCTTTGAGGTTCACGGAGATACCTCGTCTCCAAATTTCACTGCAAATAGTATTCATAGGTTTTATATTATGGATATATAATTACTCTCCTGGTTTTTTTTGTCAGGATTTAGAAAACTATGCTGCAATCTCCATCTTCCCAAAATCTCCTCATTATTTTTGAACACCTTTATACAGCTGGCTCAGAAAGTGCTTTAGTCACTAGTTTTAGTTCCCAAAGTCATTTTCCTATTAATTTTTAATGGGATGCCCAAGATGAATATGCTTAGCTATGGTCATTCTACCAGTAAATTGCTAATGTTGAAAGACAGTTTTCTTCTTTTTCATGACTTGCATCGATGTTGACTTTAAGAGGTAAAACGTATAAATAGTTCTGCAATGTTTTCAAGTGGTCATACTTAAATTAAATGGGACATATGTGATATCCTCTATAAGATCTGTATGGTATTATAAAAAATAAAGTTGTTTGTATTGTTTGTTTAAAATTCTTAGTAGTCAAACTTTTAAACTTTTAAGCCTATTCCTTCAAATTTGAGAACAAAGCCAATGTTCAAATGAGCAGAAAGAAAATGAGTATAAAATTCAAAATATACTTAGTAAGTTCAAAAAAAACTATAGAAGTTAATTTTAGCTTGTTTTGATAAGAAAACTATCCATGGAGTGGGAATATACTTCGTTTTACTATAGACATTGGCTTATTTTAACTATTTATTATGGGACTTAGTTTGGCCAGTTCACTGAGCATAAATTGGCACTTACTATTGTGGGAACAAATGCTACAGAGCCACATATTTGTATAACTCCCTGTTTTTTGTCTGAACTAATGGGTTTCTTACTGAACTTTCATGTCCAGTTCACATTCTCACAATTTCAGCTGAACTACAACACATCCAGGGTAGAAAATGAAAATATGTACAGTATTGCACAGAGACATTAAAATTGAAGACCTTCAATATTTTCATTAGCCAGCATAATTTATTTCAGACTTGCCAATTACTTGTCAACGCTTTTTACTCCCGATAATTCTGTGATTTATTATGACATCTGGCTTACCACCAAAATTTAATAGTTTTACAGTATCTTGTTCTTAAATTTCTCCAGTCCTTCATCACAATAGGTGAATTAGTATTTGGCTTTTATAAAGGAAATAATTAGTCATACAAGTTGAACACTCTTCTGTTTTTCCACTTATGAGTTATTTATGTAAATACATGAGAAAAATTTATAAGTTTGACAATATAAAGGAAGATAGATTAAAAAATAGAATGTAACTACAGGTTGCCAGTAAATATAAATAATAGTTGGGTCCAGTAGAGAAAAAACTCTTAAATCTGATGAATATTCCAGTTGTAGAAATGTGCATTATTTTCATATGCTAATATGAATAGAGTTGTCAAAATATATGCAACATTTTAAAGCAAAGTAGCAAGCAGGTGACAATAAATAATTGCTACTAACTCAATAAATTATTAGAACTGGAGATTGAATTTATTTTCTTCCCCCAAGATCACGTTTACATCACCTTCATGTTGATACTTTCTCCTTGGCTGGGAAACATCTGCCAAAAGGCTTTGCAAACAATTCCAACAGTGCTAAAGATTAAAAAACCCAGATACATATATATATATATTAGAAAAATATATGAATATGACTATAGAACTTATACATAATACATATTATAATATGCAATATATGTGTATACATATGTGTATTACTTTCAGATGAGCTTTTATCCTATAAATTTTACTGAATTGATCAATCACCATATGAAAATTCTTCAGCTCACATTGCTGTTATTCTAGGAGTATCCCAAGGAGAGAAAAGAAACATTAAAATCCATCAATATTTTCTTTCTATGTGGCTTCAGGCCCTGGCCATACGGGAACATGTCAACTTGCATGGCTGAGCTAAAGAGTTGAAAAATAAATCCTATTAGTACAGTAGCAAATGTACTTACTTACAAACAATAATTTTTTAAATGTGTAAAGTGCTCCTCTATGTACTAATGAACATTTATTTTACAAACAGAAGGAAAAAAATAGGCCAAAAATACAATTCTCATGTTGATATTGATCTATACCAATTTCCACCTCTGCACATTTAACAAACCGTCCTATAAGATATTCTGACCAAGTATAATATTTTATTACCATCTTCACATCGTGTCTTATAAATAGAAAGAATTGTGAAACAAATTTCCTAGAACGTCTCTCCTTCATGTAAAATCTTCTAGTTATTAAAGGATGCAGTAATGGGGTAAAGTTTCAACTGAGATTTGATAAGCAAGTAAGGAAGGATAGTATTTATTTTTATAAAAGGAACAACTGTGTAGCTTTATCTTTAAAATGTGATTTCACTCTCAGGAAACCATCCTCAAATTTAATTTTTTTTTTTTAATCACATAACTGTCTATGTACTACATGATATTTTACTATAAAACCATTAGCGTTTCCGTTTGCATTTGAATAAAAGACCTGGGACTGAATGGGAAATGTATTTTTAAAAATAAGTATGAGTATGAAAAGAATCAAATTAGAATTTTAAAATACATGAATATATTTTTCATGGAGAATATTTGGTGCTCAGCTGGTAATTTAAACCATTTTACTCTCTATTTAAACTTTCAATACCGATCTCATGCCCAGCTAATCTATGTCCTTGTTAAATGTTGAGGAGGAAAGAAGTGATCTTTTTTACTCATATAGTGTCTCTTCCAGTGGTTGGATAAAATCGTTAGCAGTAGAAGCAGGCTGAAGATGTTTGTAAACAGCAATGCTGAAGGCATATATGACCCTCTCTGATGTGAGACTAAGAAAGCTTGATCAAGTGGGTAGCATTTCCTCTATAACCAGCTCTTAGCAGCTGCGTGGCTATGGGAACCATTAGGATGCTGGTGATGGTACAGTGGCCCCAGAGCCTTTCTCATTCACCCCATCAGTAGTGAGGCAAACTACATACTTTATTTTAAAATTTGAGACATACAAGTAACTTCTGGAAGACAGAAATGCCTTCTGTGTGATTAAACTAGGTAGCAGTGTTTATATTCTTTCCAGTACAATACATTTACATTCCACATTGTCTTTAGCATGTATTATATAGTCTTGTATTTCTTCACATTGCAATTGCCCCAATGTTGAATTTCTTGAGGGTAAATCACAAATCCAATTCCTCTTTATAGTCATAATTTTTTTTATCGTCACTGCACATAAGGCAGTGACTGGAACATAGTAAATATTATATAAAATATATATATATTTAAATTTGTGACTCATAAGGAAATTATATTATAAAATGTGAATATCAACTCAATTAATGATGGCATTAAAATAGTCATATTGGGCTTCCCTGGTGGCGCAGTGGTTGAGAATCTGCCTGCTAATGCAGGGGACACGGGTTCGAGCCCTGGTCTGGGAAGATCCCACATGCCACGGAGCAGCTGGGCCCGTGAGCCACAACTACTGAGCCTGCGCGTCTGGAGCCTGTGCCCCGCAACGGGAGGGGCCGCGATAGTGAAAGGCCCGCGCACCGCGATGAAGAGCGGTCCCTGCACCGCGATGAAGAGTGGCCCCCACTTGCCGTAACTAGAGAAAGCCCTCGCATGAACCGAAGACCCAACACAGCCAAAAATAAAGAAATAAATAAATAAAGTAGCTATAAAATTAAAAAAAAAAAAAAAGTCATATTATTCTCTTATACGGTATTTTGTCACAGTAAATATTTTAAATAATAATGTTAAACTCAGGAGAAGAAAGCATTTTAGAAAACATAATATGAGCAAAACTTATTTGGTGTGACACTGTAAAATCTGTTATTACTTAAGGTAAATTAAGGCTTTATGGTTTGAAAAAATAGCAAGTTTCTGAATATTTTTACATTTTGGCCTGTGGTGCTTTCTCTGATATAAAAGCAGAATTATGCATTTAATCTACCAAGGTCAGGATATAAACTTTTCAATCTCTAAATTAGAGTTAGCCAATGAGTACTTTCCAGACAAAGCATTTACCAAGATAAATATAATACCCCTATAACTCAAAATTTCACTGACAACAGAAAAAAAATACACATAAGCATGGTGTGAATATCCATAACACATGGAGGAAAAAAGGCGGGAGCTGTTTTCTTATCAAATTATTTTTTTGTTCTATGCCACAAAAATTAAAATTAAGTATCATTATAAAGCAATACAATATAAATGTTGTCAAATTATTTCGGATGTATCATTTTTCACACCAATCATTTTAAAATCAGTTATGATTGTCTATTCCAATCCAAAATAAATACAGAGAAGGGGGGGGTAGGAATATAACCATGGTCTTAACAGTATTATCTAACTTAAAGATCACTCATTTTATTCTGATTCAATGGGGCGATAGGTTTTAAATAAACTAATGTGCTATCAATATTGGGACATGGCACTTAGAACCATATGTGACAGGGAAGGACCCTGTACAGGGTTGCAGTTCCTACGTGGAACCACCCTACTTCAGGGTCTAATTGTCAGTTTCAACTTGCCAGAAACTGAATTTCACCACAGGATTCACAAATGAATAGACACGTAGAGAATGGTTCATGCTAATCAAAGTCACATGGCCAGAAGACATTAGAATACAAAGCTTCACAAGGAGAGTGATAATTTTCACGTCTTCCATATTCACGTCAGCCATATTGAATGCCTCCTTCCTGACATCAGATATCCTAAGTGATTACCCAGTTTTGAGAAAGTTTCATATTAAACGTGCAGTCGTGCTTAAATGGTGTGCTTTAATAAGTCTGAAGACTTAAAATAATTTTTATTTTGCCTATTTTTCTTGTCTCCCCTTGGCCTTCTCCCCATCAAGCAAGTTGTACTCATTGCTTCAAGAGAAGTTTGGATTTAGCCTAGAACAAATAATTTAATTGAGTAATGAATCCTAAAATACATAGCAAATGGAAGAGTATGAAAGCAAAAATGTTTAAACACACTTTTAAAATATATTTTAATAAGTTTAGACTTATACAAAAGTTGCAAAGATAGCAGTAGTTGCAAAAGATAGTAGAACATCAGTTCTTCCCATTGTTAATATCTTATATTACCATGGTGCATTTATCAAAATGAAGAAGCTGGCATTAACACATTAGTATTAACTAAACTCTAGATATTATGTGGATTTCACTTTTCTATTAATGTCCTCTTTCTGTTTCAGAATCTGTTTCAGGATTCCACATTCCATGTGCTTAAAGTAGTCTTTGCCAGATCTCTGAACTCGAAAGTTACTATATTTTTCTTTGCATATCCTATTCTTGGGAAGCAAGTCACTAAGTCTACCTCACCCAGGGCTGCGGGTGGAGGTGGAGGAGAAGGAGGAGGGCCTGGTAATTAAGCACTTCTCCTGAAGGGAGTGGTATCTATACATGTTACTTTGAATTCTTCTGCAAGGAAGACTTGTCCTTTGTTTCCCTCATTTGTTTATTGATTCAATAATTTGTTTGTGTCAGTTTGAGCTTATTTTATTTTTAGTCGATATTTTTATTTAAAATATTTTCCCAGCTTTATCAAGATACAACTGACATATTATATTGTATAAGTTTAAGGTGTACAATATGAGGGTTTGATACTTATATATTGTGAAATGATTACCACAGTAAGGTTAGTTAACACTTCCATCACCTTGTGTATTTACCATTGTGTGTGTGTGTTTGTGTGGTGAGAACATTTAAGATCTAATCTCTTAGAAACTTTCAATTATATAATAGTATTGTTAACTACAGTCACCAAGCTGTACATTAGATCCCCAGAACTTACGCAACTTATAACCAGAAATTTGTATCCTTTGACCAACATCTCCCATTTCCTCCACCCCTCAGCCCCTGGCTACCAACATTTTACCCTCCGCTTCTATGAGGATAGACTATCAGTTTGGATTATTAAAGTGATGCCATACAATATTTGTCTTTTTCTCTCTGACTTATGACACTTAGCATATTGCCCTCAAGGTCCATCCATGTAGTCACAAATGGCAAGATTTCCTTTTTGCTCGTGGCTGAATAATATTCCATTGTGTGTGTAAAACATCTTCTTTATCTATTCATCTGTAGAGAGACCTTTTGTTTGTTTTCATATGTTGGCTATTGTGAATAATGCTGCAACAAACGTGGGAGTGCAGCTGTCTGTTCAAGATCCTGGTTTCATTTCCTTTGGATATACACCCAGAAGTGGGATTACTGGATCATATGGTAGTTCTATTCTTAACTTTATGATGAACCTCCATAGTGTTTTCCATAGTGGCTGGACCATCTCACATTCTTACCTGCAGTGCACCAGAGCTCCTTTTTCTCCACATCCTTACCAGCACCTCTTATCTCTTGTCTTTTTGATGATAGCCATTCTAACAGGTGTAACTTTACATTTCTAACAGGTGTGAAGTGATATCTCATTGTGGTTGGATTTGCACTTTTCTGACAATTGCTGATGTTATTATTGATGTTGAGTATCGCTTCATTTATTTTTTTGGCCATTTATATGTCTTCTTTGAAAATTTGTTTATGCAAGTATTCTGTCCATTTTTTAGTTATTGTTTTCTTGCTATTGACCTCTATGAGTTTCTTACATATTTTGGACAGTCACCCCTTATCAGATCAATGTTTTGCAAATATTTTCTCCCATTTCATAGGCTGTCTTTTCATTTTGTTGATTTTTAATTTGCTAAAATTTAATTGTGCTCTTCTTATCAATTCACTCATTCTTCTTTTTGTAACTCATACCAATTTATGAAATATATTTATTTTATTTAGATTTATGAAATATTTGGCAAATGCTAACAGATGTTCTTGATGGTGAGATTTAAAGTGATACTTCAGTCTTTGCATTCTTCTCTATCATGTGAGTTTATTTTTATTTTTAAAATAAGCATTTATCCTGTTTAAAAATTCTAGCATTATAATTTTTAAATGTCCCTCATAATCCAAAATGAAGAGTATTTTTCTCTAATAGAAGGTTGAAATGTCTTTATTCAAAGCCCATAATCAGAAAGGGCAGGCAAAATTAGTAACTGCATTTGTATTTACAAGATGTTAAACAATTACTCACAAGTAGGCTAATTTTAGTATCTGTGTTATGTTGAGATTAATCACTTTCCTGAATGTGCCGTGTAGATTGTTGTTTGTCAGTTGATTGTGTAATTGAACAGTTTAATCACTTCTTGTTCTTTATTCAAGGAAGGAAGAGTTGAAATTGAGCTTTTAAGAAGTTTAAATTTAGAGACACTAAGCTTTATCTGTAACATTGGAATATTTTTTTATTGAATCGTCATACCCTTGTGTGTGCGACACACACACAAAGCATGAAGTTTAGGTTGATGGATTGAATCAGGCCAAACTAAAACTATTATTTTTAAAGTTGCTAAGAGACTAGAACTGAATTGTTCTTACCACAAAAAAATAAATGATAATGACGCTATGTGATAGAGGATTTGGCTAAAGCTGTGGTGGTAATCATATATTGCAGTGTATAAGTGTAACAAATCAGCAAATTGTACACCTTAAATTTGCGCAACGTTATGTGTCAATATCTTAACTAAAAAAAACACACAGGAAAAGAAAACACATAAAACACATATACACATAAATACAAAGTAAACTAGTATTCTTATCTTTGGGACAAATTCTAATGCCAGAATTGTGACATTTCCTACGGCAATATTTGTACTAATAATGTAACATTTGGTGATTTTGTTCATTTTGAAATACCATACTTAAGATGTGAACTATTTGAAGTATTTTATTAGGCATTTATTTTGTTCAGGGGTATATGTTATAATCATTTTACTTCTTTCTTTGTAAATACAATATCTCACTAAAATTATCTCTGGTGCCAAATACACAAAACAAAGGTAGTGAAACTTCAAACCATGACTATGTATGATATCTTTTATTGCTCTTTTAGGTAATGTTATAATTTAAAGTGAAGAAATTTGTTTATGTTGCCATTTATGTTGTGTTATAAACTTAAACTTTGTATCCCAGAAACTTACCGGACAAGGACATGCAAATAAAATGAGGTAACTAAAACACACAAATGTTTTGGGCATTTTTATTTCAGCTCGTATCTTATTAATCTTTGCTTCCTTTAAATATACTCCAAAGATCTCAGCTATGAAGTTGAGTTCTTAACTAACGTACATTCAGTGTATTTTCTTCTCTCTTTTTTTTTACATGTGGAATTGCACAGGTATTGTAGTATTCTAGTATCATTTTGTGTGCATTTTCATTGTGACTTCCTCTTTAGTTCACTATTTATTTAGGGGTGAAGTATTTAGTTTCCAACTGTATTAGTTGGTATGTTTCTTTGTTTTTTGAGGTCCTCCCCTTTTATTATGTTCATTAGATACTGATTTTTTTTTATTTATCTTGCTCAGGACTTAGTATAATTTTTCAAAATTAAAAATCATTCTTAATCTCTAGGAACGTGTTCCTTATCATGATAGAATGGGTACCTTTCCTTATTTTCTCTATATTTTTTATTTTGTAAGTCATTTCAGAAATATGGAAAACTGATTCATTTTGCTGTCCCAAACTCTGAAATCCTATTTTTTCATCTTTTTATCTCACTCCAATGATTTCTGGCTCCTTCCCTGTATAGACCTTCGTCATTTCAGCCTGTTTTCCCATATTGATTTTAAGTCTACAATGCAAATAGACATTATTCATCACTAAATATATTCCTGGATAGTATATAACTCATTGAACTATATTTGGAGCACCTGTTCATATGATCACTATTTTTCTTTTGAGGTTTCTCTGAAGTTTAATTACCATATGACTTTTTGATTTAAAAACATAATTTTTGTAATATCCACTTTTATGTACCACTACCACTAAAAGGTCACACTTCACATTTTTAGTTTATATTTACTGGAAGATTATTTATTTTTTAGATATGTAGCACTATTTTTCTTAGCCCTTACAAAATTTACTTGAAAATTTGAAAGAGCACTGTTATACTTATGTAGAAATAGATTATTTTAATTTGCATGACATTTAACTTATATATAAACTTAACTTTACATTTAACTATATTAACTTACATGCGTATATTAGGAGGACAATAAGGATAAATAAATTGGATAAATGTTTCTAAAATGTCTTCAGAGTTTATCTTTTCTGAAACATTTTTATCTCAGAATTGTCCATGTTTTATTTGTCCACATAATTTTCTCTTCTATGGCATTAAGAGAGAGAAATATGTAGCCTGTCTTAAAAGAGAGAGCCCTTTGCTCCTAATATTCTCTTCCAAGTCAATAAACATTCAGTTCTACCAGAAGGTGTTGAAAGATGGCTTTTGAACAACAGCCAGAACATACACTTCCTTCTCAAATGGTTCTTAAACAGATTGCTTGTTAGAATATTGAAGGTTTTTGTTAGACAGTCATAACACCAAGATTAACATTATTATCATCACAAAATTGACAGTAGCAATTTTATGGTGCTCTTACTAACTGCATCATGATTTTAGTGATACTGATATTTTAGGAATAGTGTTCATTTGAGGACATTTGAAACGTGATATATGCATAGATAAAACCTCATATTAAATCATGTTTAGTTTTTATAATAAGCCGTAATTGGCAATGTTTTATTACTATTGTAGTAAAAAGTATGATGAAATTAGCTAAATATTATTTATAATTTTTATCTCCCTCTAGTAGGGCTCAAAACACACACACTCTCTCTCTCTGTCAGATGTTCATCAGGTTTTGTGAAATAAAATTCAATATTTTGAAATATAAACTAAATTTCAGAAGAAAAAAATCAATCTAATTGAAATAAGTTGTTCTCTAATATAAAATTTTTAAAATTTATCCTTAAAATTTTGCAGGTGCATTATCTTTGTGGTAATAATCAATGACATTTGTTCTGATTGTGCCTTGTTTATTTAAAACATTTATTTAATTATCAACATCCAAAAGCAAATTACACCTAGGAAAATTAGGAAATCACCCTTCTTATATCTTCATATTTTCCCTATCTCATGATTTTTGTGTGTATGATATTATCTAGTGCTTCTGCATATTTTCTATTTTTGATCGCCTTTACAACATGTATATTTCTCAAGAGCTCTTCTTGACACTTGAATTCCCTTATAAAATCATGTACATAATAATTTATGTTTAATTAAAATTATATTTTTCTCTCTTCCTCATATAATTTAAATTGTAATATCAATGATTTTTCCAAAACACAATGGTGAAACATAAATACCTCCATGATTAATCCTGCTTTCTAAAGCTGACCTCTGATAAGAATATAAGGGTAGTTTTCCAGATGCTTTGCTGTGTTTAACTAGCAAAGCATAAATTGTAGAATGATATACACTTTATTATGACCTTTTGTGAAAATAATATATATACATATAATGGGTACATACGTATAATTTATATCATCATATTCAACAAATACTCTAAAATTTGATATTTTGCCATACAAAAACTATGTACATATTTGAGGGTTTTTTGCCAGGTGATTTTTTAATTTTTGTCATCCTACAAAATCCAGGGTAACAGAAGCTTAAGCTCAGCTGAGGTATAAATCGTCAATAGTTCCACATTATCAGTGGCATTAAAAATATTGACAAGTTCTCCTAACACAGGATTTTTTTTTTTTCAGTAAATGATGAAACTTAAGACACAGTAGAGTTGCTAATGATGGAAATGTACCTAATTCTCTATTTTTAAGGCGGAGGGTAGATGTATTGGAGGGTTTTTTTTTTGTATTTTTTCTTCCAGTTTTATTGAGATATAATTGACATACAGAACTGTACAAGTTTAAAGTGTAGAACATAATGATTTGACTTACATGCATCATGTTCACAATACATTTAGTGAACATCCATTATCTCCTATAGATGCAAAATTAAAGAAATAGAAAAAAATTCTTTTGATGAGAAATCTTAGGATTTGCCTCCTTAACAACTTTCATAGGTAACATATAGCAGTGTTAATTATATTCATCATATGATATATTACATCCCTAGTACTTATTTATCTTATAACTGAAAGTTTGTACCTTTTAATCACCTTCATCCAATTCCTCCTTCCTCCACCCTCCACCTCTGTCAACCACAAATTTGATTTCTTTTTCTGTGAATTTTTGTCTGCTTTCTAAGGTAATGGACCTACAACATTATGTTAGTTCCTGTAACACAACATAGCGATTCAATAGTTCTATACATATCAAAACGATCACCAGGATAAGTCTAGTTACCATATGTCACCAAATAAAGATCTCCCATAGCTGTTGACTGTATTCCTCACACGGTACATTTCATACCCCTCATTTATTTTCCAGTGGGAAGTTTGTACCTCTTAATCTCCCTCACCTATTTTTTTCTTCCCCCAACTCCCTCTGCATCCAACAACCACCCATTTGTTCTCTGTATCTATAAATCTGTTTCAGTTTTATTATGTTTGCTCACTTGTTTTGTTTCTTAGATTCCACATATAAGTGAAATCATACAGTCTCGGTCTGACTTACTTAGCTTAGCATAATATACTCTATGTCCATCTATGATGTCACAGATGGTAAGATTTCATTCTTTTTTATGGCTGAGTAATACTCTATTGTATACGTATATATTATATATATATATATATATATATATATATATATATATATATATATATATATATATCTCTCACATCTTCTTTATCCATCCATCTACTGATAGGCACTTAGATTGCTTTCATATCTTGGCTATTGTAAATAATGCTTTGATAAACACAAGGGGTGCATATATCTTTTTTAATTAGTGCTTTCAAATAAATACCCAGCAGTGGAATTGCTGAAGCATATGATAGTTCTATTTTTAATTTTTTTGAAGAATCTCCATACTGTTTTCCACAGTGGCTGCACTAATATTCATTCCCACCATCAGTGCATGAGGGTTCCCTTTTCTACACTTCCTCAACTAATACTTGTTATTTATTGTCTTTTTGCTAAAAGCCATTCTAACAGGTGTGAGTGTATGTAATTGTTGAATGGTATTCTGTTGTTAGATGTGCCAAATTCTAGTCAGATATCCTGAATGTTGAAACTTACTCTGTTGTTTTAATATTATTATTTATCCATTGTAAATAATACTGAAATAAATATATCTGTACACATATTTCTATGTATTTGTAGAAAGTATTCTATACAATAAATCTTTAGATGTGAAATGGCTGGGTCTTAAAGTATGTGTATCGTTAATTTTTACTGATACTGCTTAATTGGCATCCAGAAAGCTTGTAGTAAATTTTACTCTCAATAATTGAGACTCTGAAAGTGTATTTCTAACCCATAGTATGAAGAATCTTTTAAATCTGGGCCATGCTGATTAGGGAAAATCTACACACAGTGTTTAATTAGTTTTCTCTAATTACTTTTTTATTTGTTCTTTAACTGATGTAAATTCGATTTACGTTATATTAGTTTCAGGTTATACAACATAGCAGTTTGATATTTTTATGAATTATACTCCATTTAAAGTTACAATATAATAAAATAATGGCTCTATTTTCCTGTGCTGTACAATATATCCTTGTGCCTTATTTATTTTATGTGTGTTAGTTTGTATCTCTTAGTCCCCTTCTCCTATCTTGCCCCTCTCCCTTCCCTCTTACCACTGGTAACCACTAGTTTGTTCTCTATATCTGTGAGTCTGTTTCTGTTTTGTTATATACATGTGTTTGTTTTATTTTTTAAATTCCACATATAAGTGATAACAGAGTATTTGTCTTTCTCTGTCTTACTTATTTCACTAAGCATAATACTCTCTAGGTCCATCCACATTGTTGCAAATGGCAGAATTTCATTCTTGTTTATGGCTGAGTAATATTCCATCATATGTATAATTATATATATATAATATATATATATAATTATATACATCTTCTTTATCCATTCATCTGTTGATGGGCGCTTAGGTTGCTTCCATACATTGGCTATTGTAAATAATGCTGCTGTGAACATTGGGGTGCATGTATCTTTTTGAATTAGTGTTTTTGTTTTCTTCAGATATATACCCAGGATTGGAATCGCTTGATCAAACTAGCAATTTTTAGTTTTTTGAGGAACCTCTATACTGTTTTCCATAGTATTTCCATGTTTTATATTTTTATGTACTTTTAAATATTTTCTTTTGTGAAAATTAAATGATCAATTACTTTGTCCAGTTTTGTATAGTTTTATCCACTTTTGTAAAGATAAAACATTTCTATAATATTCATATACAAATAAAATTATAATGCTTACACTTTTGTTAGTAACATTTCTTTTAAGACTCTCAATATATTATTCTGACTTTTTTCTGCATTAAGTTTGACGAAGAAATGTCTGAAGGAAGATTGATATGTAGACATATTTCTTTGTAGAACATCCATATAACTTAAGTATGAACAGGATTTGTTTTTATATTTAAATTCTTTGAAGTACTATTAGAAGTATTTCTTTAAAGGACTTTTATTTTTTGTTTGATACTTGGTGAGATATTTGTATATACACAATCAGATCTTTCATAAGCTCAGGAAACTGTACTTCTAGTATACCACTGAATATTATTTTATTTTAATTTTAAAAAAATTTCTTCTTTGGCAATGGTTACTATGCATGTGTTTGCCCTTTTTTTTTTCTCTGCCATATACTCAATTCCTCATTTACCTTAGCAACCTACCAGCTTTTTTTCCCCTTATCCTCTAGAGCATTAATTATTTTTGCTTTGACTCATCAAATTTTATTTTCACCTCAACTTTATTTTCCCTTATTTTATTGAGGTGAAATTCACATAACATCAGATTAACCATTCTAAAGTGAATAATGCAGTGACATTTAATTTATTCACAATGCTGTACAACTACTGCTTCTAACTAGTTCCAAAACACTTCATAACCCCAAAGTAAACTCTTGCACCCATTAAGCAGTTATTCCCTATTTACTCCTCTTCCTAGTCCCTGACAACCACCAATCTGTTTTCTGTTTCTACTGTATTGATATATTCTGGATGTTTAATATAAAAGAAATCATGCACTATGTGACTTTTTACATCTTGCCTCTTTCACTTAGCATAATGTTTCCTACATTCATCTATGTTTTAGGACGTATCAATATTTAATTCCTTTTTTGCTTGAATAATATTCCATGGTACATATATACCACAATTTGTCTATTCATTTATCCATTGGTATTTAAGTTGTGTCCATACTGACATTTTGGCTATTGCAAATAGTGTTGCCATAAACATCAATGTACACCCATTTGTCTGAGTATCTCTTTTCAGTACTTTGGGTTATATAGCTTAAGAGTGGAACTGCTAGTCATATAGTAATTCTACTTTTAACTTTTTAAGGAACACCCAACTATTTTTGATAGCAGCAAACAGAATCATTTTACCTCCCCACTAGCAATGCAAAAGGGTTCCTATTTCTCCACATACTCACCAACACCTGTTATTTTCCATTCTTATGACTATAGTTATCATAGTGGGTGTTTCACCTCGAAGCTTCACTTATAATTTCATCTTCTGTCTCTTATTTTATAGAATTCATCTTTACTGGAGACAAAAGAGTAGGTACTAGGTAAAATCATGTTTCCTATGGTAGCTCTTTTCAAAGAGAGGGTTGTTTAGAATCTTCTTTAAAGTTATTTAAAGTTTCCACAGACACTTAGGATTTTTCCAATCACTCATATATACTCAAACACAATATCTGGTGGGGAAAAAACAGTCCTGCTCTGTCGACAACTATTGCATTTTTTTCCTTGGGGCTATAGTTAATTCTAGAGTCAGCTGATGCAAATTATTCAGTCAGGAATTGAATGGACTGAGAAAACTGGGGAGAGATTCTGTGCTTTCAGGTCTTACATTCAAATGTTCAATCCATTTTGAGTTAATTTTTGTGTGTGGTGTAAGATAGTGGTCCAGTTTTTGGTTTCTTTTTTATGTGACTGTCCAGTTTTCCCAACACCATATATTAAAGAGACTGTCATTCCCCAATGTGTATTCTTGGCTCCTTTCTCATAAATTAATTGGCCAAGTGTGTGTGTTTATTTCTAGGCTCTCTATTCTCTTCCAAAGATCTATATGTGTCTGTTTTTATGCCATACTAACCATATTGTTTTGATTACATTTTAAATGAATATTAAACATGTCTCTCAAAGCATGTGAATGGTAATTAAATGAGGATAGGGTATGTGCAATATTTACCATGGTGCCCACCATATGTACTAAAATAATATTAGTAGTAGTACTAATTCTGGTAAATCACCACAGTTCTATAAAATAAATAGTCTATGGTTAATATTATCTATACTCCAGATTTAAAATATAACACATTGATTATGCCAATATATGCCTGTCAAAATTAATACAGTACAAAATCAGATACACAAATGTGTGTGCATTTATGTATTCGCATGCCAGCACAGAGATAGAAGTGTGGAGCATTAAATGGCCTTTAGTTTCCAGTATTTCCCTGTTGAATCACAACTTGTTATTTTCCCAAATGCATATCCATGTAGCTTAGAGCTGAGAAAATTTTTGAAAAGCTGACAAGTAAGGAGACTGAGAGTTTGCAGTTTCATGGTTTTACAAAATGAACGTCACTGATCAGTTGGGAACAGTTGCAGGGAGGAAAGTGACGAGAGTATTTGAAATCCATTAGGAAGGTTGTGTACATGTTGGGGACAAGAATACCAGACTGGTATTCAGGAGGCTTTGAAATGAATCCAAAATGTGTTACTTTATAAATTGAAAATTTTGGAAATTATTAGCGTCCTAAGCTCGGATTTTCTGGTTTTAACTTAAGGACAAAAATGATTGCTGTACAAGATTGTTGAGCAAAAAGCAAATTTAAACTATGTATAGGACATTTATAAGGATTACACATATTTTTAATAGTCAACAAATATTAACTGCATTTTTTATATCAAAACAGGTAAAAATGGTTTCCAACCTTAGTAGTTGGATAGACTGTTTTACTTTGTTATAAATAATACCTATAATGAATCAAGTTTCTTTAAATACCGATATCAGTTATCTATAGTTATGTAAAATATCCACCTCCCAAAACACTGATGTTTTTCACTTTCTGTAATACTGATCAATAATTTTGATGGAGGTTTTTGATTACTGATTCAATCCCCTTACACATTATTGGTTTGTTCAGATTTTCAATTTCTTCATGATACATTCTTGGTAGGTTGTAAAAGAATAAAATACTTAGGAATAAACTTAACTAAGAAGATGGAATACTTGTACACTGAAAACTTCAAAATATTTATAAAAAATATTTAAAAGATAAGACAATCCATGTTCATGAATTGGAAGACTTATTATTGATAAAATGTACATACTACTCAAAGGAATCTTCAGATTCAATACTATCTCCATCAAAACCCCAATGATTTTTTTTATAGATAAAGAAAACAAATTACAAAGTTTATATGGAACTGCAAAAGACCCAGAATAGCCAAAGCAATCTTGAGAAAGAAGAATGAAGCCAGAGATCAAACTTCCTGACTTTAAAATATATTACAGATCTACAGTAATTAAAACAACATGTTACTGACATAAAGACAGACATATAGACCAATGCAACAGAATAGCTGGACCAGAAATAAACCCACACATATATGGTCGACTGATCTTTGACAAGAGCATCAAGAACGCACATTGGGGAAGGACAATTTCTTCAACAAAAGGTGTTGGTAAAACTGGATATTCACATGTAAAAGATTAAATTTGGACCCTTAACTTAAACTATATACAAAAATCAACTCAAAATTTATTAAAGACTTAAATGCAAGCCGTAAAACTCCTAGAAGAAATCACGGAAAGTTTCTTGACATTGGTCTTGGCAATGATTTATTGGCTATGAAATAAAAAACACAGGCAAGAAAGGTGAAAATAGGCAAGTGGGACCACATCAAACCAAAAAACTTTTGCACAACAAATGAAACAATAAACAGAGTGAAAAGGCAACCTATAGAAGAGGAGAAAATATTTGCAAACCATGTATTTGATAAGGGCCTAATATCCATAATATATAAGAAACTTCTATAACTCAAGAGCAAAAAGGAAAAAAAAGAATCTGAACTCACATTTTTCCAAAAATGACATACAAATGTCCACCAAGTACATGAAAAGGTGCTCAACATCACTACTCCTTAGAGAAATGCAAATCAAAACCACAATGAGACATCACCACACACTTCTTAGAATGGCTGTTATCAAAAAACTAAAGATAGTAAATGTTGGTGAAGATATGGAGAAATTTGAACACTTGCACACTGTTGTAAAATGGTGCAACCATTATGGAAAATAGTATGGAGATTCCTCAAAAAATTAAAAATAGAACTAGAGTATGATCCAGCAATCTCACTTCTATCCAAAGAATTGAAATCAGAATCTCAAAGAGATATTGGCACTCCTTTGTTCATTGCAGTATTATTCACAACCATCAAGATGTGGAAAAAACATAAACATCCATCAAGAGATGGATGAATAAAGAAAATGTAGTATTTACATACAGTGGAATATTATTTAGCCTTAAAAAAAATTCTGCCATTTGAGAGAACATGGATAAATTTGGAGGACTTTATGCTAAGTTAAGCAAGCCAGTCTCAGAAGGACAAATACTGTATTAGATATCTAAAATAGTCACATTCATAGAAGCAAAGAAACCATTACCACGATCAAGGTAAAAAACATATCCATCACCTCTAAAAGCTTCCTTGTGTCCCCTCTTTTTGATATATTTGTGATGAGTGCTTTAAATGAGATCTAACCTCTTAAAAATTTAAGTTCACAATATCCTGTTGTTAACTATAGATGTATGTTGTACAGTGGATCTCTAGGACTTATTCTTTGACTTCTCTGGCAGTCCAGTGGTTAAGACTCCACACTTCCACTTCAGGGGATGTGGGTTTGAGCCCTGGTCAGGGAACTAAGGTCCTGCATGCAGCCAAAAAAAAAAAAATAGGAAAAAAAGATAGAACTTATTCCTCTTGTATAACTGAAACTTTATACCCATGAACATAAGTCCCCATGTCCCCTGCTCCAACCCCTGGCAACAACCATGCTACTCTTTGTTCCCTTGGGGAAGGAATTGCTAATTCATTGTATATTTGAAGTTTTAAATATAATTGCAAATTATTTTACAAAATAGTCACTTGATGTATATTCCACAAGCAGTGTGTGTGTTTCTGTTATTCTATACCCTAGCCAAAATTTGGTATTGCCTGAGTGTAAAATATCATTGCATTTTGGTTTTAATTTACTGATCATTGGTTATTAATCCTCAGTTTAACAGGAAAAACAGTCAGCACCTTTTACTAACTGGATTTAATCAAGCTCTTTTTTTAAAAAAAAAATATTTTGGTTTTATTATTTTTAAATTCATTTTAAAAATGATTTTACAAATACTTTTACAATAGTATCAAGTAAATTTATTAGAAATTTTCATAGCAATTTAAACAGAGAAAAACCGATTTTTGATGTATATTTTCCTGGTTTTAAAGGCAAACTGCATATGAATTGTTCTTCAACTATCATGCAAGAACATGGAACATATCTATTTGGTAAATACTGATTCCAGACTTTAGCTCTCAGATGGTTTCCAGCTTATCATTACTTCTATATTTTTTGTTGCAACAGATTGTCAAAAAGCCATACTTTGGAAAACTCTGTCAGTGTACTATTTTTTTAAGAAAGGGCAATCATCTTCTTTGTTCTACATTTGCAAAAAAAAAAATGCAACTTTTAATTTTAGGTTTATAACACAAATTAGAATGATTAGTCCAATATTTTTTTCTGTATTATCTATTTCTCTCCAATAAACTTTTTGTACACTCCTGCCTTCAACATTGGGTTTACAAACTGCATCAAGTAAATTTTGGTGCAGAGACATTACAAAAGATGAAACTATGTTGTCACATCTTTTCTTTAATAAAATGAAATAAAGTTCTTATCACAAGATGTTAGGCAGTACAGTCCTTACTGTTCAATGACTAACTGTATAAGAACACCCTATTTCCTTTATCTTTATAAATAATTGTTTACTAATCGATTTTTGTTTTTGATAAAATTCATTTAGGTTCCTATCAACTGAAGACTCATAGTCAGCTTTTGTTTACAAAGTCAAATTCACCACCATCATTAGCATCTAGGTTGCTACTATTGTTCTCTTCTTACACATCTGATTCAATCAATAATTTAAAACATCTTCGGTTGTCATTTTTCTGTTTATTGTTAATATGGGCTAAAAGTAAAAAATCTAAATTCTCAACAGTATCCAGTAAAATCTAAATAAATAAAAAGGCTACACACATGATCTCTCCATATTTCTGTCAAGATGATGCAGTACTTTGAACACCACAGTAAGAAAATGAAAGATGATGTAACAGTAATGATTAGTTTCACTACTGTATCATCTATATTTGGGCATTTCCATCATTCTTCCATTTTCTGTTTTTTAGTCTTTACAGCATAAGCTGGGTATAATGGTGAGCAATGGAATAATTCCTAGGTTGAGGAAAGAGGTGAAAGTTTCCTGGTATAAGAAAAATAAAATCTGAATCTATAGATGAATTTTGGGAGAACTAATATCTCATTACAGTAAATTTTTCTATGCACATCATTTGATTTGTTATGTTTTCTTAATGCTGCTAAATTAAGTTTTATAATTTTCTCCATAAAGATCTTATATACCTATTGTTACATTCATCCCTATGTAAATTATATTATTGTATTTGTATTGTAATTGTACTTGTATCAACTATAATGAATATCTTTTTAAGTCATGTTTTTAAATATTTGTAGTCAGTGAATAGATAAGCAATGACTTCTATATATTGCTCCTAATATAAACCTACCCTATTAAATCCTTTATTTTTCTAAGCATCCTTAGGTATATTCTAATGGTTTTTATATTATGTCTCTTATACATATGAGTTTGGTTTTTATACTTTCAATCCTTATATCTCCAATTCCATATTATATAGTAAATGTGAGCCTCTTTGTCTTATTATTGATACTAAAGGAAAGTTATTAGTGATTTAACCTGAAAAGCACAATGTTCCCTGGAGATTTATAGTAGGTAAGGAAAGTCCCTACTGTCTCTAGTTGTTGAATAGCTTATATCATTAATGAGGGTTTTTTTTTCCAGTTGCTCTTTCCGTAATTACCTGAGTTGATCATATTGTTTTTTCGCATCTAATTTTATTTACATATTATCTAATTGTCGACTGACTTGCATTTCTGTCATAAACTTAATGTCATTATGATATATTACTCTTGTTTTCCCTTGGATTCACTTCACCAGTAGGCAAAGATTATAGGGTCACTGTAAAGCTGTCCCACTTTTCTCCCGTGTTTGAGTCTCTGCCAAAATGCAGGTGACAGTAGCTGACTTCACTGCTACAGCAAACTCTGAATAAATAATCTGTGCTTGTCCTCATGTGGTTTGCTTCATTTACTTCTACAAGCTATACATTTCCCTTTAAAAATCACTTTCATTGACCCTCACATTTTGATAGGAAGTGTTTTCACTAAAATTCAGCTCTAACTATATTATTTTTACTATAACTTCTTCTTTGATATATGTGTTATTTATACGTGTGTAACAAAAATTTCTAAATTTGTAGGCATTTTTAATCCAGTTTTTGGTATTTCTTTCTTAGTTAATTCCACTACAGCCAGAAAATTTCACCTTCATGGTAATTGTTTCTTTTTATTTGCAAAGATATTTTGTGAACATAATATGTTGGCTTGGGAAAAATATGTGTTCTCTGACGTTGGGTGTAGTTATTTATGTGTATCCATCAAATCAAGTTTATTACTTACCTTGTTCCAGTCTTCTCTACCTTTACTGATTTGTGACATTTTACAAATAATTGGGAAATAATAATTAAAAACAAAATCTCCTATCCACCCAGAAGATCCCTCCACAAAGGTAGAAGAGAAAGAAGACAGTTCTATTATTGTATACGTATTGAAGTAAGCGTGAAGTGCATCACAGGGATCACTGAGAATATGCAAAGACACAAAAAATCTGACCCTTTTACAAACCAAGCAGGCACAACCCATTATATATGTGTTCTCAAGATAAACAATAACTAGTCCCCAAGTAAGAGGACCTGACAGGACCAGGTGTCACACAGAGTCATCCTAGATTTACTTGGTAACTGGGAGACCACCTGCATTAGCTAACTGATTTTATCCAAAGGAAAAACAAGCTTCTCATCTTCATGACAGGAGGTAGTTTGGGAGTGAGGGGTCTAGTAAGGGCACTTTCTTCTTTAATGATTACATTTCAAAGAAATAGTTCCCAGGTCCTTGAGAAAGACATTCCTGAATCTTAAAGCTGAAAAGAGGCTTATTCAGCTTTAAAAAGATTTACATACATTTCAAAGAGAAAGAAAAAGAATTTACATTTTTTTTTCTAAAGTAAAAGCTCTAAGAAAAGGGAGG
Organism: Balaenoptera acutorostrata; assembly: GCF_949987535.1. Classification (NCBI taxonomy): domain Eukaryota; kingdom Metazoa; phylum Chordata; class Mammalia; order Artiodactyla; family Balaenopteridae; genus Balaenoptera; species Balaenoptera acutorostrata. The sequence continues at coordinate 192,284,506 of NC_080064.1, forward strand.
GGGCAGACTCTTCCCTTGTTTTCAAAAGGGAGAATTAAGTCTCTTCCTTTTAATTTGTATTTGCCCTTATAATGTCAAGTGTTGAAAGAAATTTATAGAAACCTCTTACTATATTGTTGTCATTTTCTATTTATTTTTTAGTGGAAAGGTCTGTTTTCATCTCTTATGTTTGGTTTTCTTTTGTGTTCACACCATCTTGAGATTGTTTTACCTTTCTGGTGAGTTAAATATTTTATAAATGTGTAGTAATAAACTTTGTCACTAATAATACTTTGGTTTTAAAAGTCTATTTTATATGATGTAAATATATTTTCCATCTTTTTATTATAATTTGCAATTTTTATATTTTCCAACATTATAATTTCAAACATTTCATGTTTATTTGTATTGAAGTATCTCTTGAAGAAAATACATATAGCTGATTTTTTAATGTAGAAAGTTTAGTACCATTAATTTGGAATTACTAATATATTTGGACTTCAATTTGTTCCTACCATTTTATCTTCTGCCTCTCATGTATTCTGTTTTTAAAATTTTTATTGAATGATTTTTAAAACATACATGAAAGTCATACAACATAAACATGAAGTTTCATCAATTACTAGTAATCAAAACCTGTGTAACACTATTTAAGTCAAGAACTAGGATATTCCCAACAGTCTCAAAGCCTCCATCCCCATCCCTTGCCGTTTCCTATTTAGTCACAGACCTCTCCCTCAAGGTTACAGAGAATCTGTATCCTGAATTTTGTGGTAATTTCCTTGCTTGCTTTTTTTTTATAATTTTATGACATATACATGCATCCCTAAAAAATAGTTTGTTTCATCTCTTTTGAACTTTATACAAATAGAATCAAACTGTTGCAGGAAAGGGGACCCCTTCCAGGGCCTGAGAGTGGGCTGTTGTCTAACACTTGGAAATGAATTGTCCGAGGAAACACACGTGCTGACAAAGCAAGAGATTTTATTGGGAAGGGGCGCCTGGGGAGAGAGCAGCAGGGTAAGGGAACCCAGGAGACCTTCTCTGCCGTGTGGCTCACAGTCTCAGGTTTTACAGTAATGAGGTTAGTTTCCGGGTTGTCTCTGGCCAATCACTCTGACTCAGGGTCCTTCCTGGAGGTGCCTACATTGCTCAGCCAAGACGGATTCCAGCGAGAAGGATTCTGAGAGGTTGGTATAGACTGGTGTTTCCTCTCTGCTTTTGACGTTTCCCAAATTCTTCCAGTTGCTGTTAACTTGTTAGTGCCATGTTCCTTACCAGAACCTCCTGTTGTAGGATAATTCATGCAAGTGGCTACTATTGTGCCTGGCCAGGGCAGGTGGCTTTTGTCAGTGGTTCCCTTAACAAAGCCTTGTGTATTTTTTGCCTTTCAGGCTTATTCTTTCTTTCTCAATATATTTTAAAATTCATCCTTGATGTGTGAGCAGTTGTAAGTTCATTTTTATCTTTGTGTCATGTTCCATTGTGGAAAAAGAACCAGTTCATTGATCCCTTTTACAGCCAGTCAATATTTGATTTGCTTTCCATATGGAGCTACAATAAATAGTGTTACAGAGAGCATCCTTTTTCATTTTCCTAGTACTCACAAGCATGCATTGCTGTAGCATCTATACATAGGTGTGGAATTGAAGGATCCTTGGTTATGCATGACTTGAAATTAACCAGATGTGGGCACATTATTTTCCAAAGTAGTTTTACAAATGTATTCAATGACTCCTCAGTCAGCAGTGAAAGGGCAAGTGTTTCATGTACTGGCAGACACTTGATGTTGTCAGACTTTAACAATTAGATTTACTATTGTTTATGCGGGATATTCTTATGTTTTGTGGAAAGCCCCTTCTGAATATCGAATTCACCACAATTTGCTACCACCGCAAGAGCACACTAGAATGGGGGAGAATAAAGATGAAAATATCAAACACTAGTGAAGATGAGGAGCAACTGGGACTTGCATAGGCTGCTGGTGGGATCGCCAACTCTTAAACACTCGTAAACACCAGGCATCACCTCCTGGGAGATATACACGGTAGTAGGTAGATTCATGAAAAAGGCTCCAAGTATTGTTCCTGCTCATGTGACTTTGCAACCCTTCCCGTTAAGAAGTAGAGTCTATTTGCCAGTATTTGAATTTGTTATTATTTGTCTTGTCCAGGAGCAAAATGTGGGCTCTTTCTGAGTTTAGGCTTATGCCGTTTTTTTATATCAATCTGTGAAAGTGAGATGATTACTCATAAGTCCTGCAATTTTAAAGTAAGATTAAACAGATCCACATTCCATCAGTGGATTTTATTTTCTCTCCATGCTACAAAATTCTACCAAAAATTGGCACGAGGAAAATAATTATAAAGCTATAAGTAACACTAACATTGACATAAAACCTAATTTTCCTATTCCATTCTGTAGAACTTCACACTATTCTTTATACAGCTTGAAAGGGGGTCTGTTTTGGATAGCACGGGGAGCCAAAGGTAGCAGTACTTAATCTTTAGTGAAAGTCTCCCATGCTTTTATCATAGAAAAGTTTACATTAAGATTGCTCATTAAAATAAATACTAAAATAATTTTATATTCAAGTAAATCCCCGTTTTAAATATTGTGTTTCTGTTATTTCCTTAGAATGTTAAAATATAAGGGCATGGATGTACTCCTTTTTATCTGTTAAATTTAGCAAATTCGTGAAAGCACTCTTTTATAAACAAGAAAGATGGCCTGATTTGGGTTTACTGTTACAAAATGACTTGGGCGTTATCCATACTTCAAAAAGATCTTCCTTTCAGATGATTATTCACATATAATACTACTGCCTGGAAAGTTAAGCTTTACCAGTTTTTTCCATGCATTTTTTTAGTGTTTTTTTTTTTTTTTTGTAGTTGCTTTAATTTCTTTAAATGAGAACACTCAGCATAGCTTAGATGTCCCCACAGCCTGCTCTACTTACTTCATATCATGTCTGTTCCGCTTGGGCCTCATGCTCCAGACTCCGTGGATATTTTTTCGGAGGTCCTTGAATGTGCCACATTCCTTTCTGCTTTAAAGCTTTTAAACAGGTGGTGCTCTCTGCCTGGAATTCTCTTTCCCTAAAATTAATATTACTGCTTTCTAGACAGCTTTCATTGTTTAGGTTACCTAGATTATTTAGAGAAAGCCATCTCCGACCTTGCAGTCACTCATGTTTTCATTTAATTTTCCTGTATTGTATTAAATAGAATGTCTTTCAATATTTGTTTTTGGGATGATTTGTGTAAATTCTTTCTCTTGCACTGGACTTTAAGTTTTAAGAGAGAAATCTAAGTTTACTTTCTTCACTGTTGAATTCCTGGTACCTAGTACTGTGGCTGTCAAATAGGAAAAATACTTTTTTCTAAATGTGATACATAAACAAGTGTATGAATAAGTATGTAGATCAGAAGAGAGAGAATTCCAGTGACTTCCGGGATTCTGACGTTTCTAGCTCATCAGTTTTATTCATATCTGAAACTTCATTATCTGGGAGAGTGCCTGGTGCTCAAATATAGGTGCTAAAAATACTTGTGGAACAAACAGAATTTTGTCTTGATGGGAGTGAGCCTGATCAAAAGTTCAGTGATTTCTATTTTCCAATCATTCTTTATTCGGAAATTTTCTTCTGTCTCAGAAATAAGAAGTAATCTATATCTTCCAGAGCAATACAAATTTAAAGTCATACTCTACTGAGTTTTATAAATTTCAAATTTTATAACATGTGTCTTACTTACTTAAAATGTACTATTCTTAAAATGTAATACTATACCCTAATGTAAATATAATAGTAATATAAATAATATAATACAATGGTAAGTGCATTGTACCATTCTGGTTTTATAATTTTTAATGTGCAATTGTTTATGAAAAGAAATGAGTTGTGATGCAGACAATAGTTGCTTTTATAAGAAAAGGGTATATACATTATTCAGATGAAGTACAGCATTATGATGTATATGATGTATATAAAGTACAGCATCAACTTCTTTTTTTTTCCCTTGGGATATAGCTGCTTTCCAATGTTGTGTTAGTTTCTGCTGTACAACGAAATGAATCAGCTATATGTATACACGTATACATATATCCCCTGCTGTGCTAATCAAAGTGATCTTCAATATAAAAGCATGACTATCTCTACATTTGTGCAGAAAATGGAGCACAGTGCTTTAAAATACTGAGAAAATGTTTTGGAGTTTTTGATAAAATATTTTGGGTAGAAAATTAGGCAGAAAATATCTCAAACACACCCCCCCCCAAAAGTTACTTATTTAATTAATAAGAAGCAGTCATAGACTCTAAGAAGAAAAGTCCGTTTAGGAATTACGTTTCTTTGTTTTTGAAAGAAATGCATCAGCCACAGTTTAAGTTGTCAACGGTACTTCGGTTGGGAATGATCACAATATTAAAGTTAAAACCATATAATAGTTTGCAGACTTTAATTAAGTCAGTTCCTTTAGCTGGTAAGTGCAAGAGTTTCAAAGGAAAATAATGTAACTTTTTTGGGAAGGAGATACATATAGCCTCTTTGCCTATGAATCTAGATACTCACTAAACAAAAATTGTAACAGACCTTGATTTAAATTCCTGTTTTACTGAGAGCTTTTCCTAAAAGTCAAGGCGTGATTGGATGCCCCTTTATGTGTTCCCATACCACCTTACCCTTACCTTGTCCTAGCCCTCATCACACACTACACCCTGTTTTTACTTTTTCTCACTGCATAATAAGCTCAGTGTGTCTTGAATACCTCTGTATCCCCAGGCAAACAGTCAGCGATCAATAAATATTTGTCAACTGAACACATGAATGCACTTTTGGCTGAAAATGTTAGAATATCCTACAGAATTATTCATTAACTTTCAAGTCACTCATGGGTTTAGGAAATCACTACATGAATAACCTGCTGTTTCCTTTGACATATCTGCATCCCTTTATTTCTCAACCTGACAAATTTTATTAATCATTAGACTCCTCCAATAAACCTTCCCAGTGCTCCCAAACATATTGTTTGTTCCATGCCTACTTCTCCAAAAGACTTTGTTCAAAACTGAATCCATAAACATCTTACTCTGTACTCAACACTAAGCTAGAAACTCAGGACAAAAGCCTGACCATCTTTTCACTGTAGAAATTTATAACTGTGCCCTATAATGTGCTTGTGATATTGCATTTCTGTGCATTTTATGGGTTTTCTCCCAATGAAGATGAAGGAGCTCCAGAATCATATTTTTCATCTTTGGGGTCCTATGTATTATACTCCTTTATGTATATGCTTTCACCATGGTACAGGACATGAATAGATTCCTAGGTGATTTCTTTTCCTCAATGAAGATATTTTTATTCAATATCTTTGTAACAACATACCTATATAAAATAAACTTTTTAAGACTTATTTTAACTGTTAAATATGTGAGTCAGGATGCTACACAAAATAGGCTTTGTAGCAATGAAATTATGCAGATATGTTAAATTTTGTCTGGAATTTTTAAATGGAAGCAAACAAGAACCTGAGTAGCCTTATGGAGTGATAAAATGGCCTTAATGGATTTAATTAACTTACCCTATAAGTAATGAAAATTAAGGAATCATTCTTGTCTGAACTGAGCCATTAATATAGTTTTAACCGCAGTCTTTATGGCCAGAAAGTCTTAGAGCAGATGGTAAATTTGTAGTCCTTTTGCCCCTATGGAGAAGAAACAAGGGGAAAATACAGTGCAGGAACTGTACGTGTTTCATGAATAAACTCAGAATGCAGGTGGTTGGAACCATTTCTAAATGGTGTATGAAATTTACCATCATTTATTCTAAAACTATATAAGCAACACATATTTTTATGCTTTGATAAAATGGTCCATAAATAAGAAAAAAGAACTTGTTCTCTGAAATACTAGCAACGGTTTTACTGGAATAACTGAAAGGAAGAAATTCATATGTATCCTTGTTTTCTAATTAATTTTAAATACATAAGCATGAGTATATATAAGCATTATGTATATAAGCATGAAATATATTTCCTTGAGTTATTATTTCACCACATCCAAAATTAGAACTATATTTTGAACGTATAACATATACCAAGAAATTTTCTAAAAGCCATATATGTGTGAGTGTATATAATGTGATTCTTATACATATCTAAAATTTATATATAACTGTATATACATGCCTACCATATATTTTATAAATACATATATATACATATATAAATGTATATAATTTACATCTTTTGTATGGTTTAAAAACCATGTGTAATGCAATCTATAATACTATCCTTTAGGTTTAGAGATATTAAAAAGGATAATTTTATTTAAAAATATTGGAAGTAAACTCAGAGTAGATCAAACAGTTGTCATTTAATGATTAGAATAAATTCTTACGTGAAACTCCCAATGGTAATCAATTATTTTTCAATAACATTGTTTCATGTCCCCAAGTTTCATATAGCTAAGATTCATCCTAAAAATAAAATTTCAATAACGTTTAAATATAACTCTGGAATATAACTTTTGCTTTGATTGCATTATATGACAGAGACAGATGAATACTCCATTTTATAATTGTTGTATATTTTATAATAGCAAGTTCAGGATTTGTTTGGATATCTTTGTATCATGCCTTACAAATAAACCATATAGATACAGATATAATAGTAGTAATAATAATAGTAATAATAGCTAACATTAATTGAGCACTTACAATGTATCAGATGTTAATGCATTTGCTTTTTATTTCATTATACCATGACCACTAAAACAAAACAAAGAAGTATGTTAGCATCGTAGGCAGTATAATGGTGGGAAAATAAAAACAAAAACAACATCACATATGGTGCCCAAAATTCAATGCACTAACATAGTGGGTCATATTAAATAGTGTCCAGTGGGTCTGTAAATAGTACAGGTTAAAGGGAAAAAGTAAAAAAGCAAGGCATGGCATCTTTTGTGTGAAAGAGTATTTTTTTCATATTTCTAAATACTTGTACTAGTTACCATTTGTTGGGTACTCCTTGTTTGCCAGGCATTAACTGCCCCTAATCCTTCAATGTAGATCAATGTGATATAGATTAATTTACAAATGAGGCCTTAAAGGTTCAGAGAAAATAGATAACATGACTAATACACGTCGGACCTCAGATTCAAATCTAGGTCTGTTGAGTCAAAATATTACATTATTTCTAACAAATTAAGCCACAACACATACAGCTTAGAAATATTCTAATTCAATTCTGGCGTTTTGTATAAGATGAGGCTCAGAGACGGTTTTCTTGTCTTTAAAAAAAGCACTGCACGTCTACTGTATCAGATTTAGATCGACAGATTGATAGAAAGGGAGGGAAACATACTTTTAGTATTACACTAAGAGCGAGCTGGAAACTCTGTTGAATCTGTTTCTTTCAGTAGACTCTGTTTTCCTGCACTATTATGCTCCCTGTGATGATGGTGATGATGAACATGATTATATGACCGTTTTTTGCTGTTGTTGCTAAGGGAAGAGTAAACCAGGCTCAACTGAGGTTCAAAGAGATTCTCCCCTCAGTGAAATATTAACACTGGATGCAACAGCTCAGAGATTTTACTCTTTAATTAATTCACCCCCAATATTGGGTTGGATTAAATAATGATCAATACCTTTCCAAGTTCACAAAAATAAATAAATAACATCTTCAGTTCTGATGCAAAAAGAGATAACCCTGTAGATTTCTAAAGACCATCCTATTTTGCCCAGATGACCTTGACCTAGCATAGTCCCCGGATCTTGCATCAAGTGCCAAGCATTGTCTCTCTCTTCCAGTAATGGCATAATATGTCTTTCAAATGAAAAACATAATTTGCTCAGTTTCTAAAATAATTATTTTCTACATAAAGGGTAACTATTAATTATTCATACTTCCAATACTGTTTTTGATGCAATCTTTTGAAATATATTTGAACAGTCTTATGTTATTATATTGGTTATTTTGGGAGGAATCTCTAACCCTCCTCTTATTCATTTTTTTATCCTTATTATGACAGCTTCCAGGGTGAAAGTCAGACACAGATCCAAGAGATGAGAACAAAAAGTTTTTCTAAACATAGTGTTCTTAATATGTGCTAGGTCTATGGGAAAATATAAGAAGATTAACAAGACAACCCATCATATATGTAATAAAATGTAAGAAAAATGTATGTAATTTTTAAATTTATGTGATAAAATAGCTTTTCTAAAGCTATGTACAAATATGTAGTATATACATATATACTAACATACACATATACAAGTTATGAGAAATTATGCAGGACAATCGTAAAATGAACACCTGTGAGTCACTGCCTATCTTATAAACTATATTACTCATACCATCACATCTACATTTATACATTTATACATTTTCTTATCTCATTACCTTTCTTTCCCTAGATGAGAAATTTTATGTTTATTCCCTCATACCTTTAGCAGATAGTTTTATTACCTATATCCCCAATAAATGCATTATTTACTTTGTATTTTTTAGCATCATATAAATATTACCATACTGGACGTGGTGTTCACCAAGTTTGTCTCCAGTTAATATTATATTCTAAAATCTAACCCATTGGTGTGTCTTGTAATGGTAACTTTTTATAATATTCCACAGGACATATATATATGTGTGTGTATGACACTAAAGTATTATTTTCTCCCTTCAGTATCTAGTATTACAGATAACACTGGTGAGAACATTGTTGTATTGATTCTTATGCATCTGTGTAAGAATAACATATGAGGCACACTGAATTTCATAGACCTTTATAGGAACCTTTAGCTTTACTCTGAGAAAGATAAGTTTTGATTGTTTTTTTTAGCAGATTTACATTTTAACTCTGGTTGCCATTTGGAGAGTGCACTGAGGAAAGCAGACATAAATGACCAGTTAGAAAAACATTGCTTTATTCCAGAAAGAATCCAGACTAGTGGCAACAGGGTAAATGGGAAGAAGTGGCTGGTCTGAGGTATCATTTACAGTTTAAGCTGGTGATGTATTGGTGATGACTAAGGCCTGATTACAGGGCGTTTTGAGAAATGAGGGAAACAGAATCTGACAGTAGGAATTAGGGAAAAGTCTATAGGGGAATTTAGCTATAAAGGGGAGCAGAAAGTCAGGTGGCAAATGGAAGAAAATATGTACTTAAGAGAGAATTCTTTTTATATGAGAAGATAAACAGCTGATGACAAAATTCCAGGAAAGAGAGAAAAATGATTCCAGGGAAGAGAAGGGAGAATTGTGGAGAAAAATCCTTGAGTAGGTTAAAGTTACAAAATCTCATCAAAATGTGGTGGATTGTGTTTTCACTATGAGCTCTGATTCATATTAGAAAGACAGAACGCAGGGTATATGCGTACAGATGCTCCTGGAGACTTGTGGAGTATCTTTTCTTATAGAGTTGCATTTTCTCAATGAATAAGAACCAGAGTGATAATCTGACTGAAAATGGTGGAAGAGGTATTGGATGTTTGAAGGGATTGGAGACGGAATCAATGAAACAGACTTCTAGTAAAGAAGAAAAGTGAATTGCGAGGGCAATGTGCTATGTTTGATAGGTAAAATAAAGGACCCACTTGAAGATAATTTAATTTTTTCTCTATAATGTTTGTGTTAGTCATATATATTTAATAGTCCTTCATTTTCCCTAGCTATCTTCAGGGAAATATGAAGTTTTGAAATTAATTGACCACAAAATGGTTTATGTAAATATTTTATTGTTTTAATCTCTGGCATTGATTTTAGTTATGTCCCCCTTTTCTGTCCTTTTAATTATTCATTTGTGTCTTAATTTTTTCATAATCAATTACACCACAGATTTGCCTATTTTCAAAAAACCAACTTTTACTTAGTTCATATTCTCCATTGTGTAGTTCTTGTCTGTAGCACAAGTTCCTTCTCTTATCTTTATTATATAAGTTCTCTACTTCATTGGAGTTAATTCCACTCTTTTTAAAATTTTTTTTAAATTTTATTTTATATTGGATATAGTTGATTTACAATGTTGTGGCAGGTTCAGGTGTACAGCAAAGTGATTCAGTTATACATATAAATATTCATTCTTTTTCAGATTCTTTTCCCATACATGTTATTACAGAATATTGAATAGAGTTCCTGTGCTATGCAGTAGGTCCTTGCTGGTTATCTATTTTATATATAGTAGTGTGTATATGTTAATCCCAAACTCCTAATTTATCCCTCCCCCCCACCTTTCCCCTTTGGTAACCATAGTTATTTTCTATGTCTGCGAGTCTATTTCTGTTTTGTAAATAAGTTCATTTATATCTTTTTTTTAGATTCCCCATATAAGTGATATCATATGGCATTTGTCTTTCTCTGTCTGATTTACTTCACTTAGTATGATAATCTCTAGGTCCATCCATGTTGCTGCAAATGGCATTATTTCATTCTTTTTTATGGAATTCTGTTCTTATAATAAACTTATATTATTAAAATTTTAGACTTTTTTATATAATACAAATATTAAAACTGCATTTTTCTCTATGTATTGCTGTTTTAATTTTAATTCCATCATAATTTTTAGTTATGAGTTGTTTAGAAATAACTAAATATTGGAAATATTTCAGTGGTTGCACTGCCTTTACCTGAGTGCATAATTGAGACATATAACATATGAATGGAGCAAGTCACCCTCACTCCTTCCATAGGAATATTGACCAACACCCCCTTCACTCATGCCATGCTAGATTTAGATTTGCCTTGCTAAATGTGAAAGTTAGAACTGCCTCATCTCTCTTTGATAGTTAACATTAAAGCAATTCAGAATTCCAGGAAGGTAACAAGGACCCTTGTTCTAATTAAAGAAATGGTTGGGCTTCCCTGGTGGCGCAGTGGTTGAGAATCTGCCTGCCAATGCAGAGGACACGGGTTCGAGCCCTGGTCTGGGAAGATCCCACATGCTGTGGAGCAACTAGGCCCGTGAGCCACAACTACTGAGCCTGCGCGTCTGGAGCCTGTGCTCCACAACAAGAGAGGCCGCGATAGTGAGAGGCCCGCGCACCGCGATGAAGAGTGGCCCCCGCTTGCCGCAACTAGAGAAAGCCCTCGCACAGAAACGAAGACCCAACACAGCCATAAATAAATTAAATAAATAAATAATTAATTAAAAAAAAAAAAAAGAAATGGTTGAGGCCAGAAGTTTAATTCCCACTAATTAACTTTTTTTTTTCCACACACACACACTGTATTTTATTTTTACAAGAGATAAATAGACTGACACCAAGCATTGTACATGGATGACCACAAGAAAAGCAACAATGATTGCACTTACCAAACATGAAACACACTCATACTATGTCATAATATTGACATTCAGTCCAGTATAATTAACTTTTAAAATGCTCTTTCTGGCCAGTCAGTATGGTTTCTCATCGTCTATGAAATACTTGTTCCTAGAGGTTAACAGTAGACTATTCAGCACTAAACCAGTTGGTTTCTCCAAGTGTTTTAGTTGTATCTATATGGTAAAGATTTATAGGATGAGCAACAAGCTAAGGTGAACGGGTATAGCCTTACAGATCTGGTTAACACTTACACAGTGAACAGTAACAAAGGTTACTATTCTAGGTCTTAGGATCTCACTTCTTACTGATACTAGATATAATAGAACCTATAGATGAGGACCTTTGGTAGAGATAGGTAGGTCTTTTTGGTCTAAGTGTTTTGGGGTTTTGGACAGGAAATCTGCCTGAAGCAGCTGTTTATTATGATCTACTTAAAGGTAATGTCTTTCTTGCTCCTACCGGACTTTTATCCAAATCATCACTGATCCTGAAGGACATGAGATAATTTTTAGGCTTGGAATTCTGACCCTGTTTTAAGTGGTGTCAGAGAGACTATCAAATAGGTAGAGAACCTCATAACAAAGTTTAGTCATAAAGTGGAAGTGATATGTATTCAATAATACTCCCCAGGGAAGAAGTTTAGTAGCTTTTACTTATCTGTCCATAGTATAAAATATAGAGGCCTTATAAGACCTCCCTCCAGAATTAGCTGTGTGGCCTAAAGCACTGAATCTCTCCCAGTCAAGGCAAAGCAGGTTGTCTGGTTTACTGATGCAAGTTCCTGGAAGGAGGGCTGCACTGCTATTTGGAAACCAACAAACATATGCTTTCAGTACAGTTAAACCTTAATGGAAAAGGTAAGGCAAGAGATGACAACTGAATATTTACCAGTGGAATTGGAGGTCCCACCCTTTAGGAAATATTTGGATATTCACATTCTTGATCTGTAGCCAATAGCTTTGTTGTACATTATGTAAATCAGCTCTGTGTGATTGGACAATAAAGAATACCCCCAAATTGATCTCTCTGTTACGGTAAAAAATATTCCTACTCAGAACACTCAATTATGGTTAAAAAATCAACACTGTATAGAAGATTCAGTTATGAACATATTTTGGGGAATTTAGAAGAAGTATTAAAGTGGACCATGTAAATGTCCACCAAAAGGGAAGAAGAATAAGAAGGAGGAGAAGAAAAAAGAGAGAAACTGCCACAAACTTGCTAGCTCTGTGGGGACTTGAATCCTTCTCTGTATAGCCAGCTTCCTAAATTTACAAGATGAGCAGGCATTTGGGTGTTCAGGCCATGCATCAAAGGGCTGTAAAGTAGCATTTCCCCTTGTACTGACTAAATGACCAATGTCACAAAGAATTGCACCCAGTGACAATGGGAAATAAATCCTGTGAAAGTGGCTGTGGATAAAATTCTCTAGGGACACATGCTGGAACCAAGCTGGTAAGTGAATTACATCTGACCTCTCACTAGTAGCCTTGGGAGACTATAAACTGGGTTTGATACTTATTCTATTCTAGGGTCACTCATTCAGCAACGGAAGTAACCTATAGTTGAAGGTTTGGAAAAGTGAATTCTCTAACAGTTACCACCTCCTTTGAAATCTTTCTTCTGATTAGAATGTGCACTTCATTGCCACCAAAGTACAGAAATTGGGAAGGAAAAATAGAATTATCTACTGATGCTATACTCCTTATCACCCTCAGAGCAGTGGTCTCATTTAAAATTGAAACAGGCAAGTAAAAAACTTGTTACTCAAAATGAGTGTTAAACAAGGTTTAAAGGCTAAACAGATGCATCCAAAATTGAACATGAGATTCAGCTGGGAAGTTTTCTATGATTGGAAGATGGAAATTAGGGATTGGAAGAGGATGCAATCACACAACTATACATCTTTCCCACCTCAAAACTTTTTTCCTTTCCTTTTGCCTAATCCAGTGGTATCAGGGTTTAAATTTACTTTTATCCAAAGAAAGTGGTATATAAGACTCAGTGCTAGGCAAATGAAACATACTAATTCATGTAGTATCTTTGAAGGAAACGATGTTTCATTTTATTTGGGGGATAAATGGTTTGTAGTTTTAGGATACATATTATTTGTATTATAAAACTGTGGTATGCATCCCACATTATCGTCTTTATAAAAGTAGGAAATATATCTCCACAGAGAACAATAGTATCAGTAGAAAACATTTTTAATATGTTCTCTATTCTAGTCAGAGCAGCAATTATTAAGATGTAGTCCAAAAGACTTTTTTCAGAAAAAACACATAAATTTCCTGAACAAATCTGCAAAGCACATTATGACCTACAGAGTGTGCGTTTTGTGTGTGGATGTGCAGAAGGGGGTAGCATAAAAGCATACAAGCTTAAAAGAAGAAAAATGCAAGGGAATAAGAAGTTACTATTATTGTAAAATTAACTCTAAAGCTGCCACTTTTTCAAATGTGTCCCTGATCTTGTTTAGTGAACCTGATTATGGTAGCCATTACAATTTCTTTTTTTTTAAAACCTATAAACTTGATGATTACATAAGTTGCACACAAATTCACATCCCTATTTTGTTTCATACAAGAATTGAAAAAACTCATTCCTCTTAAAGTACTTAACACAATATGCTTCTTTAACAGTGCAATTCTGAATTAATACTAAAAAAACCACTAACATATTCAATGCCCATTAGTCTATGGTACACTATAAAGTATTATAATTGAGTTCTATTTATTTATTTATTTATGGCTGTGTTGGGTCTTCGTTTCTGTGCGAGGGCTTTCTCTAGTTGTGGCAAGCGGGGGCCACTCTTCATCATGGTGCACGGGCCTCTCACTATCGTGGCCTCTCTTGTTGCGGAGCACAGGCTCCAGACGCGCAGGCTCAGTAATTGTGGCTCACGGGCCCAGTTGCTCCGCGGCATGTGGGATCTTCCCAGACCAGGGCTCGAACCCGTGTCCCCTGCATTGGCAGGCAGATTCTCAACCACTGCGCCACCAGGGAAGCCCTAAAGTATTATAAATAAATTTAAATAAATACTGCCCTGAAAGTTTAGAGGTAATACGAAGAGAAAAAGAAAACTTAATATACATGAGAGTGTTATCATTAAAAAATATTCACATTAGACAGTAGAAAATTTGTTTTTCAATCAGCATTTAGGACATGATAGACCTTTACTCCCAGAGTAACAAGGAAATATATTGTTAAAGATAGGATTAAGATGATCATTTCTATGGTATTAGGAGAGCAAATTTGTACAGCCTCGTACATTCTTTTTTTCTTTATATATAAATTTATTTACCTATTTTTGGCTGCGTTGGGTCTTCGTTGCTGCATGTGGGCTTTCTCTAGTTGCGTCGAGCGGAGGGTACTCTTCATTGTGGTGCGTGGGCTTGTCATTGCAGTGGCTTCTCTTGTTGCGGAGCACAGGCTCTAGAGTGCAGCCTCACTAGTTGTGGCATGCAGGCTCAGTAGTTGTGGTGCACAGGCTTAGTTGCTCCACAGCATGTGAGATCTTCCCGGACCAGGGCTGGATCCCGTGTCCCCTGCATTGGTAGGTGGATTCTTAACCACTGTGCCACCAGGGAAGTCCCACCTCATACATTCTTGTGATGCTTGGCTTCTGGAGTCCTGAAAGGACTGAATCTTCAGGTTGAACTTCAAACTGGAGTTTAACCTCTTCTCAGCTGAAGTATTAACAAGATCAAAGATCTCAGCACCTTGATGACAAACCAAAGGTGGACTAAATTGAATTAAACTGTTGCCCTGTCTCAGCTTCTTTAGATTCTTAAAGGAATCTGAGTGATCAGGCCAAGGCTGTCACGGTAATAAAGAAGAAAATGTTGGCACTTTCTGGACCAAAAAAAAAAATCAAACATATTATATTTTCTTGTTCACTGTACTTTCATAGGCAATGTCTTGATGACAATAAATTATGCATCAGGATAAGGAACAGGAAAATGTAACACAAGATTGAAAAAAAAAGAACAGTAAATAGAAGCAGACCCACATATAACTGAGATAATGGATAGAAAACTAGGACTATAAACTAACTTTTATAAGTATGTTAAAGAATATACAAGAAGAGATGGCATAATGGGAGAACAATGGTGATTTAAATAAGAGCCTGGTAACTCTAAGAAAATGCTGAAGAACAGAAATTTTAGTCTTGAAAATCATGGTATCTGAAAAAATTCACTAAACAAAATGCTCTTACATTTTAATTTTCTTTCTTCAAGTTAATATTAAAAGGCCAGTGAAACTTAATTGAAAATTTAGTATGTGTCCACTATGTGTAATCTACATGCAAAATTAATGCATCATATTTTTTATTTTTATGTATGTATGTATTTATTTTTGTTAAACATAATATAATATTAATATTATATTAGTTTCAGGTGTACAACATAGTTGTTCAATATTTTTATAGATTATAATTTGTACGTATTTCTATGTGCTGTATAATATATCCTTGTTGCTTATTTATTTTATACAGAGTAGTTTATATCTCTTAATCCCATATCCCTATCCTGTCCAAACCCCCTGCCCTCTCCCCACTGGTAACCACTAGTTTGTTCTCTATAAATGAGAGTCTGTTTCTGTGTTGTTATATACATTTGTTTGTTTTATTTTTTTAGATTCTACATTTAAGTGATAACATAGAGTATTTTATCTTTCTCTGGTTTATTTCACTAAGTATAATACACTTTAGGTCCATCTATGTTATTTCAAATGGCATTATTTCATTCTTTTTTATGCCTAATATTTCAGTGCATATATACATCACATCTTCTTCATCCATTCCTCTGTTGATGGGCACTTGGGTTGCTTTCATATCTTGGCAACTGTAAATAATGCTTCTGTGAACTTTGGGGTGCATGCATCTCTTCAAATGAAAATTTTTGTTTTCTTCTGAAAAATACATCTTAATTTTAATTTAAGCAAATTATCTTATAAATTTAATTAAATTTAAATTATCAATTTTTTAAAACTCTCATGAAGTAAAGAAAATGTGTGGACAACCCAGATGTTTGTTAGAAAATGTATTAAGAAATAGTCATTTATTTTAGCATCCTACAATGAGGGATTGTACCATTCAGAGCCATCTTCCTGCTGAAAACAATGAGAGAAACTGGATAAAACATTTTTTAAAACCCCATAACTGACGGCAACTTGGACAGAATCTGAAGGAAGGAGTCCCAGGGATGTGAGCCCAGCACAGAGAGCTGCATCTCATCTGGGACTTTGCGGATTCCGGGCCAGGTGGTGGAGTCTGAGCTGTGCTGTGAATCATCTGGCTGCTCTACGGAGGAGGCTTTGGAATCCAGGGCCTGCCGAACGGCGGGGGTTGGGAGTGGGTAGCCAGGGCTGGTGGAAACTTTATTTGTGGTTCGAATCTGAAGGAAGTCACCCTAGAAATAAAGGTGTATAATGATTCAGTTATGTTTCAGAATGCAGAAATCTGCTGTACAGCATAGCACCTATAGTTCACAATGCTGTATCTTGCACTTAAAAATGCGTTAAGAGGGTAGATCTCATGTTAAATGTTCTTACTCTCCGCTCTTCCGCCAGAAAAGGGACACAAGGGGGGGGGGGTGTGATTGTGATGATGGTTTCACGAGTGTTTGCACATGTCCAAACGCATCGGTTGTATACATTAAATATGCGCAGTTTTTTGTAGCTTGATTATACCTCAATAGAGCTTTTTTTCTTTTTTTTTAAGAAGTTAATAGCAACCTAGTGACTGTAATTCAAATTCAAATCATCTCAAATTCTTAGATATGGTTGATGTTACCCTGGATTCCTAGTTCCCCAATGGAAATAAATTTTTCAAAATTGCTGGAGGAAAATGATATCATTGCAGAAAACACATAATCTCAAAAAATTAATATTGCAAATAATGAAATCTGACATATAAAAGAAGATAACTGGGAATAATAAAAAAAAGCAAAGATAATACAAATGTAACTGATAGGGAAAAAATAGGAGACCATCACAGACTATTGGAGTTATAAGTGCAGATTTTGAAATACATGATACGACTTTGAGAAAGAAAATCTATGCAAAAGATCTCACAAATGAAATTGGCTCAACCAACAGCAATGAGACAACTTGCAAAGAACTTGGAACTAAAACAGTTTTTATCTTCAGTTCATATTATGGAGCAAAATTAAGTTTAGGTAATTTAAATATGTAAATATTATATAAAATTGGACAGTTTTGAATCCAGTAGAATATAATACAATTGTAATTTAGTAGGGTAATACTTTATTTTTTGAACATATGAACTAAATCAGGAAACAAATTTGCTCTTTAAAAGAAGTCCTTAAAATATGAAGTTATGCCCTGCTCATTCATTTCCCTCGATTCATTGTGGCATAAAATCTTAGCAATATGTTTGCCAGTATAATCAGAGTTTATCTCATTCACACCTGTTTATGTGGCAATATGACAATTCAGTCTGATGGATATGTGTTTATCCGTTTAACAAGTATTTATATTGTGCACGTTTTGTGCCAAGCACTGTGACAACTGCTCGGAGATCTCAGCGTACAAAGCAGGTAAATCTTTTGCTTTGCGGATTCTATAATCTCATGGGGGGAAATATATATTAAAGAAGTAATTATAGGAAATTGCTGGGTGTTTTAAAAGCACTCTTATACAAGTTAGGGCATAATCATGATCAAGTGGTTGAATGCATTCAAAAAAGTTGATATTTTTTCCCCTTCTGAATACCTTGAAGTAAACGGAGCAATTGATTGGATGAGATGGAAGAAAAAATAAGTTCTTTTTTTTTCTACCAACATCATGCTCATGTCTCACTTATCTATCCTAATGGGGAAGAGCAGTATCGTGGAACATCCAGGATACCTGATAATCATAAAGTCATGATGCTCGCAAACAATTTAGATGCCATATATTTGAGTAGCTTCACCTTCCTGGTAATATTTTGCTTCAGTGCACGTTAAGATGAGTTTGTATTCTCTGTGTTCACACTATCTAGGTGATAAGGGAACATGTCCAGGAAGGTGCAGTACAGTTAGCAGTAACCTGTCAAATAGGTAATACGCAGAGCAGACAACCTGTGTCCTTAACACAAAATCGGTGCAACATCTACATGAATCTGCTGATGTGATTGCAGGCTTAGCAAGAATGTTATTTTTATTACTATCAGGTATGTTTATCTTCCCTTAACCATATTTAAGAGAACCTAAAGCAACTTACGTCTGAAAGCATATTGCAAAAATTTATATTTATTGCTCAAACAGAAACAAAACTAAGGAATGATACCGGCCACTAGACATGAAGAGATCACTAAATTAGGTCATTGATTTTTCTCTGAGTTTTCTGATACCTTAGGAAAAAAAGAAAGCAATTTTAGCTAAATTTGGTTAATAAAATATACTGCTTTTATTTCTGCAATTAAAAATAATGACTGTTCACTTTCAAAATTTTTTAAATCCTAAACTGTTGAAGAAAAAATTACAAAAATTAACAGTAAGTTCACCAACAAAGAATAGGGCCGTTAGTGTTGTATGTATTTCATTGAAGTCTCAAACAACTACTTTCTTTTATAACAATTAGGTCTTACTGAGCATTGTGTTTTCCAAGCTATTTTCTTATACATCCTACCCTTTGAATATATGATTTTAATGTTATCATATTATTTACCAAAACTGTTAAATATTTCATTTAATTAAGGTCTTATCACTGAATATTAAGGTTGCTTGCAAATGTTTCAAGGACAAGGAAATATTGTGTAGTGGTTACAAGTTTGAACTTTAAAAGCATAATGCCTTGGTTTAAATTCTATTTCTGTATCTCGCTGTTATTCAATAATAATTTATTTCCCAATTTTGGTTTTTCTAGGTAAATTATTACAAAGTTAGTAACATTATTTATTTAGTATCCCGGGATTATTTGATTATTTATATTTAGTTAAATACTGGTGTGAAAGGTAAAATTAAAAAAGTAATTAAAATGGAGAGGCTTATTCAGTATGGCCCATTAGGAAGCTGAATGGACTCAAAACTATTGTTCAGGTTTTGATTAAAAGACAACATTATTTGAATTATAATTTTAAAAGATCACCCTGGAAGAGATAGTCGGGAAGTAAAGGCAAAATCAGGGAGACCATTAACAAACTATTATAGGGAGACACAGTGAACACTTGCTATAGAGTGTAGAGATGCTGAATGGCGGTTAGGATGGAAATATTTTTTTGTAAATAGAACTGACAGAATTTGCCTAGAAATTGCATGTGGTGCTGCAAAGGGAAAAAGAAAGAGGAAGTTGAAGAAAATTCTGATGTCTTTGGCATGAGCAACTGGAGAAGATATTGTTTGCATTTACCACACTGGAAAAAAGAAAGAGGAAAATGCAAGTTTGGCAGAGATGGGGTCTCAGGAGTTCGGTTCTGGACAGGTAAGTCCAGGAAGCTTCTCATCTAAGTGGAGATGTGCTGGAGGCTGCTGGACCGTTCACTTCGGGAAGATGTCTGAGCAGGAGATATAAATATGACAGTCATTACAACAGACGGGTTTTAAGTCTGAAGACAATGTGGGTGGGAGTGGGGATAGAAAAGAGTTGTGAATGTTTAAAGAGTCTAGAGGAGGGAGAAGAGTGTTTTCTAGAAGGCAAGTATAGGCAGCATTTCAATGAACAGGGGTGAATGGATGAATCAATGGTGGCAATGGTAGCAGATGGGACAAATCAGGACTGGGAAACGACCGTCGGATTGAAAAACTTGGAAGTTGCTGATGACCGTGTTTTTTTTTCTTGGCATAGTGGAGCCAAAGATCTATTTTAAAAGAATTTAAGAGAGAATGGAGAGAAGAAATGAGGAAAAATTAGAGACAGAAGGCAGAAGGTATAGGCGCAAAGCAGTGGGGCGGTACCTGGGTGATTGATGCTGGGGAAACACAGTCGGGTTTATAAGATGGGAGAAATTATGTCCTGTTTCTTGCCGTTGTGCACGATCCTTATGGATCATTCTTACTAGAGAGAAAAACTTAATGATACAGAACATAGACAGAAAGCTGCCAGAGCCATGTTTATGAGCGAGTGTGAGAGCTGGCATCTGGAGCACAGGTGAAAAGTCTTGCCTTTGATCAAAATGTAAGCAGTTTATACACAGTCACAGGAAGAGGAGAAGCATGTAGGGGCCCAGGTCATAGTGTGAGGGAGATGTAGGAAAGAGCTTGGAGAAATTCTTTTTGGATTGCCTACACTTTCTGCTGAGAATGAGGCTAGATGAGCAAATGTCAGATTCAAAGAAAGCAGAAATGACAAAATAATAATCCAGGAGATTGGGAGCGTAAATTGGGAAACGTGGCAGGATTTCCCAGTCATATTAAGATGATGTTTGAGGCTATTGGTCGGGGATTTGATCCAATTTAATGTGGCTTTCTTCCAGGAGAGGTAGATTCAATGAGGCTTGGGGTGTTTACGTGAGAGAGGAGTAGGAGGGCCAAGGCTAAATGTTAAGTGAGTAATTATAACAACAAACCATGGCTTCTTAACTGGTTAAGCGAAAAGTGAGGGCATAAGTGAGTCGTGATAAGACCAGCGGATTGTCCGTTTGGTTACTTTAATTATGAGTTGGACTCATTGGGCTAGGAACTAGAATACAGCTGGAAATTCAGCACTTTGTGATCAGAAACTGGGTTGCTTCACAATGATATGATTGAGGGTTTTGCAGTTGATGGTGACAAGGGGACAGGCCTGACACAGAAGTGAGTCACTGTGATAGTTTCACAAAC
The DNA here is from genome assembly GCF_949987535.1 of Balaenoptera acutorostrata. NCBI lineage: Eukaryota > Metazoa > Chordata > Mammalia > Artiodactyla > Balaenopteridae > Balaenoptera > Balaenoptera acutorostrata. The sequence goes on from NC_080064.1 coordinate 192,305,572, forward strand.
CAAGAGAACAGGAGGCAGGGGGACGCAAACCTCGCTGGTATTTCAAACTTTAGGTAGTTTAATACAAAGAAATAGAGATGTCCATCCTTACAGGTGGAGTTGGGGAAGCAAGCACGGGGAAATCAAAAAGTCAGGAATCACAGACAATTCTCACCAGTATTCTCAGTCGTCTGCAGGACGAGGCTGAGTGATTTTCAGGGAAGTAGCTGGGAGCCGCTGGCAAAACCTTCCATCTTCCAAAGGCCAACCATCTGTCTGCTGCAGCCGCAGAAGCTCTGATGGCTTCTGCTTCTCTTTCACCTTCAAATTCTCACATGATTCCCTCAGTTTGGCAGAATGCTGTTCTTAAGCTTCCAGCTCCTGTGACAGATGAGAAAGTATAAAGAATAAATCGTGTTAAATTGCCACCAGAAAGTAGGTACGGTTGACCCCTGTGGCTATGCTGATATCATATTGTTTACTTTTAATTTAATTTTTATTTTATATTGGAGTGTGTTTGATTTACAATGTTGTGTTAGTTTCACGTGTCCAGTAAAGTGAATCAGTAATCCGTATACATATATCCATTCTTTTTCAGATTCTTTTCCCATACAGGTCATTACAGAGTATTGAGTAGAGTTTCCTGTGCTATACAGTAGGTCCTTGTTGAGGATCTATTTTATATAATAGTGTGTATATGTTAATCCCAACCTCCTAATTTATCCCTCCACCCCCTTTCCCCTTTGGTAACCATAAGTTTATGTCTGTGAGTCTGTTTCTGTTTTGTAAATAAGTCCATTTGTATCATATTTTTAGATTCCACATGTAAGTGATATCATATGATATTTGTCTTTCTCTGTCTGACTTACTTCACTTAGTAAGTGAAGACTGATCTCATACTCTTGAACCCATATTTACACTTAAATAACCCCAGCAGCATCAGCCTGTGTACTAGCCATGGAGTACAGATACCCTACTTGCATCTCCTCCACTTTAAGGCAAAACTTCGTTGCCCCACATGCTGGGAGTCCTATCAGGGGTTGTCTCAGCTGCACAAAGTTGCCTCCCAGAGTATTCTGTCCATCCAAGGGCAGGGCATTCCCACTGGCTTATCACGGAGGTAGAAAGTCCAGGTAATTAGGAGCCAACCTGTGACATGTCTGTTAAGCCATGCACATCCATAGCTCACATTGGGAGCTGACCTCTGACCATAGCAACTCAACTTTTCCCTCTGACCCATCTTAGTTCTGCCCTTTCTCTTCCACAGGTATTATCCAAAGAGCATTTTCTAATAAATATTACACTCTGTAATACTAAACTAAACCCAAACTGCGGCATCATGCTTCCACAGAGTGTGATGCAACTAGATTTGCTCAAAGGAATCCCTTCATATAGAATAAAAAGAAGACGAAAATTCCCATTAGTAACTGTATCCACCTGAGTTGTGATTATTCTTTTCTTCAGACACACTTACTTTTTTTTTTAACATTGTATAATGTAAGACTTAGCTGTATAATTGTCCACAAGCAATATCCTTTATATGAACCAGTTATGCTAGGAGAACAGGAAAAAAAAAAAGAAATAGGCAATTGTGTACAAATCAGACTAAATATTTATTTTTTATTCTATCACAGCAATGCAACCACAAAGGGTGTTGTTTGCTAACATTTATTGTGACTCCGTCTTTAATATGCCATCCCACAATTCTTTAATGTCAGCTGATTATAGAAAATGGAATATGCATTTGTATCAGGGACTCTCATGGTCATGAATCAATTGCCTTATATTTATGAGTCTATATCTATTATCTATCTATCTATCTTTCTATTGTCTATCTGTCTGTGTGTCTGCCTATCTACTCACCTGCCCATCTATTTTTCCTGCATAATGTATCCTTCGTCGGAAGCAATATTTTGTGGAACAAGGTCCCTGAGAGTAAAGTGGTACCTACACAGATAATGGGACTGGAGAAACAGTGGTAGCAAGAAAGGCAAATCCATATCCAGAGTAAGTGTCTATCACAGTGGAAAAATTGATGTGATATAAATGAGATGATAAAAGCTATTCAACATGATTAACCAGCCTTCCTGTGGCTTGCTAATCCTCCTGTGAAACGATGCATATCTGGTCCTTATTACTGGTCTCAGTGGTGGTAAGTTAAGCACTCAGCAGTGTTGGGAGGCACATAAGCATACTCAGGAGTCAGTGGAGGGATGGAATCCACATTTTCTTTACCTTGGGCATAACTTCCTTTCCTACCTGTGTGGCGAATATATTCACAAGTCCAATGGTCAAACCTAGGGTGATTAACCTCCATGAAAGATTTTTTTCCACTCAATTTTTGCTGTGGGTGTTTTTAATGAGAACTCACAGGGAACACAAATAGCCTTACCCTCTTTCCATATTCTAAAATGTCCATCCCACACTGCTTGCGTTATTTTTACCAATCCATCAAACTTTCCCTTCCAAATCCTGGACAATCTTGCAAAATCATTAGATATGATGTTGTTATATCACTACCCATTAATCCTTCCAGGAAAATTGGAAAACTAGAAGAAATTCTTGGACTCCACGCCTGTTGGAGTTATTTACCCTTCCTGATTGCTTGGACTGCACCAGTAGTACCCTTGTTGCTGCTCTACTCTTAAACCAGGCCCAATTTCTGTCTTCTTCAGTCAACTGCTCTTAAGGCATTCCCCATGAGGACACTGGTGTGAACTGAGGAAGAGGTAGCAATGAACCTGAAGAAGGTACAATGTGATTCAGATCCAGGGAACATAATATTTTCTTGTGTTTTTAGGAAAAGGTTGAGACTGATTTCTTCTAAAACATGTCTACCTACTGATAGGATACTGCCAAAAGTGCCCACCTTTATGGCTTGGTAGATCAAATAACGCTGACTTCATAATAAATAACTATCAGCTCAGGTCATACGGTTACTTGGGATTCCACCAACAGGCTTTCAATATCTACCAGGGCCCAAAATAAAATCTGGATATATTTTCCAAAATATGAATAGTTAGTTACAGGAAAGAGCATATATTTGATAAATGTATATATATATCATTTTTGATAAAATGTATATTTATCAATAAATAAATATAAATGTGTTATATAACATATTGTATAAATACATATTTTAAATATTGCATATGTGTATATGTATAAACATATATTGCATGATGTGTGTGCACACATATGTATGAGTCTGTCTTGTGATTCTTCGGAGACTTATTAGAGGCTCCATGGGACACAGATACAAAAAGAACAAACCAGGCATTCTCTGGGTCACAATACTCTGCAGAGCTGGTTCTGGTTCTGGTTCTTGAAACTGGATGCTTTACAGTCTACACAGTAAACTTGTTATCTTAGCTGTGTTGGTTTCCTTTTGCTGTTCCAGCAAATTATCGTGAATTTAGTGGGTTAGAACAACACAAATGAATTTTCTTTTTAGTTCTTGAGTTCAGAAGTCTAAATCGAGGTGCTAGAAAAGCTGTGCTCCTTCTGGAGGCTTTCAGTTCCCTGGCCTTTTCCAGCTTCAAGGGCTGCCTGCATTCCCTGACTTAGTCCCTTCCTCTCAGCTTACAGCCCCTCCTCCATTTTCAAAGCACATCCCTCAACCTCTACTAATGACCATAGGATTACAGAGTCCCTCCTTCTCCAGAGCCTTAACTTAACTACATCTGCAAAGTCCCTTTTGTCATGTAAGGTAACATAGTCACAGGTTCTCTGGCTTAGAATGTGGACATCTTTATGACAAGGACATTATTCTATCCACCACGGTAGTTCACTCTAACTTGATGTATGTTGTTTCCTAAATCCAAAGAGATTTAACTATCATTGCACCTCTTTTTCCTTTGTGAAAAACAAAAATATATAAACTTGTTTTTTATTTTGAAAGAGTATCTTACTATGTCACCAACATCAGAACTCCTAAAGTGTTTACCAATGATAAGGTCCCTCAATTTTCATGGTCAGGTACATTTCTTTCAAAAGCAGCTTTCAAAATTGCATTTCATGATCAACAGTCCCAATCAGCATGACTCAATCAATGGAGCAGTTCGATAAATCAGATCAGCATAATGTACCACAGGGTGGTGATACAATCAAAGTTGCTCAGACTAGATTATAACAAAGGACTCAGGTTGTCAAAGCACTGAGATAAGACACTGCTGTGTATCACTGCAAGTGCTGGTGAAAGAGAACTGCTTCAGTACAACTTGCTAATTAGTGGAAGGAAAAAAAAAAGCTAAATCAATGAGTAAAAGGTACAGGAATTCATTGCAATCCACTAACACATACTCGTTCCTATTACCAAAGTCCCAATATTTGCCAATAAGCACCCTAACTTTCATACAAAAGCCATGAAGAGATTATGAATTCAATGTGTATGATAATTTTATATTCTGAAAATCAAACTATAGATCTGGATTACATCAACCATTTGACTAAAAAAGGTAGCAAAATGTCTCAAAGCAATTATGGAATTCCTCTAGTTTTCTAACCATGTCTTGAACTAAGAACTGAAAAGTGTGAGCTTGCTGTTGTCTTTGTGTAAATGAGAAGTGTTAGCCCACCCCCAAGTTCTTGTAGTCATTTCCACAATAACATTATATGGCAGGAGCTACTGCTTTCCTGAAGCCTTGTCTTTAATAGACACTTTATTCCAGGCAATCATTTAATGAATTTTCCATAACATGTCACAGATTATTAGTATACATTCCTGAACTGATGATGAGATCATTATTACCTTCAAATATAAAGAGGTCAGATATCTTTCTCAGATTACATTGTAAAATCTTTTTGCAAGGACCACTTCAAGTACAAATAACAGTCAAGAGTCTAGCAAAAAGAAAATCAGTCACTCTAGATATTTCAGGCTGGAAGGGATCTAACACAGAGAATTAGGGGCATACAAAACTATTGGAAGAGCTACATCCTTCAAGATGATCCAATTTGCAAAGCAGAAATAGAGATACAGACGTAGAGAACAAATGTATGGATAGCAAGGGGGAAGGGGGGGTGAGAGGAATTGGGAGATTGGGATTGACACGTATACACTATTGATACTATGTATAAAATAGATAACTAATGAGAACACATTGTATAGCACAGGGAACTCTACTTAATGCACTGTGGTGACCTGAATGGGAAGGAAGGCCAAAAGGGAGGGGATGCATGTATATGTATGGCTGATTCATTTTGCTGTACAGTAGAAACTAGCACAACACTGCAAAGCAGTTATACTCCAATAAAAATTAATTAAAAAAAAAAAAAAAGAAGAAGAAACCTGAAAGTGCTCGAATCACAGGGAACTTTCATCAACAATCTCCGCTGCTGCAGGCCTGGAGCCAATGACTCACAGGAGAACTCACAGAAACAATTTTTTTTCTGCCATTTTCTAAAAGCCAAGGATCTAGTCATTGTTGCCAATAGAGCAGTAATGGTTCCTGCTTCTTTCCCCTTCCAATCTTGCATTTCCTTGGCAGATATACAATTATCAGACTTACCAAAATAAGAGACTAGGAGGGCATATTAATTCCTGACAGATAAGCACAGATGTTGAAACCCTCCCAGTTATGTGAGGAATAATGCTGGAAAGAGGTAACAGTGAGTAAGAGATAGACCTTTATGGAGTAAAGGAGAGATAGCTTTAATCGAGTAAACTGGATTTAGCTTTTAGTTTTTAAAAATTACTTCTTAAAGCTTATGCCACCATCTCACTCCCCGTGAAATGTTATTTCTTATTTTTCTTTTATTACGCTCTATCACTGACACATTTTCTGACTTTCTGAAAATCAGTGAAAAGTTCTCACTCATCTTATTTGTTCCAATAGAGCTTCAGTTACATTTGAATTAATTATACCTTGAATGTTCAAACTCCAAACATTTTAAAGAAACTTCTGCTAAAATTATACCTACTTAGAGAATTTTTAAGCATAAAACTGACAGCCCTTTTATTTTATTTTCTAGTCTTGTTATTCTGTTTTTCTACCTTTTTTAAACAATTAGGCATTTCCTAATTTTTAAGAAGAATTATGAATTTTTGTAAATTGTATAATGAATTAGTAATGTGATTTTTTGTACATTTCTATATTTGTTAACATGGATGTTACATGATATACCCTAATTTTTGGAGAGCCATATTGTACAGTTATTATTACTGTGGGCTTTGGGGTGAAAATACCTAGAAATGAATGTCAGCTCCTGCTCGCACTTCTCACGTGCTCTTGGTTTAACGGTTGTGTGTTCTCAGTTTTCTCACATATAAACTGAGAATACTATCAGTACTTATAGAATTTACTGTGATGATAAAATAGTTCATACTAACAAGTACATAGTAAGATCAAAGTTGTCAGTTGTTATAATAACTGTTCATAGCAGCAAACTAGGTTGTCTTTGCTCTTACCTGTAGAGACAGGGTTTTAAGATTTGCCTTTAATCCTTTAGGAAAAGAAAATAGTTGTTTTTACCTCTTCTTTTTTTCTGTACCTCAAGGGTTCATAGCTTTTTCTTTTTGTTTGTTTGTTTGTTTGCTTGTTTCCTTTCAGGGCTACTCTTTGAGTTGAGTGGCTTATGAGGCAAGGAAATCACACACTTTACCCGACTGTCACCCATGTCGAGCCATGGCCTTTGGCCTCCAGAAGAGAATAAGTGAATCCCAAAGCATATAATGCTGGCAAGACCAGGAATCTCCTGGGAGGCTAATCAGTGATCTTGAGAATATATAGCTCTTAAAAATCCTTTTCAGAAAACTATAGAAGATGGGGGAACAAAACACAAAAGTGGCTGGGTTTGGCCTTAAGTGTGTATACACTACATCTTGGCCTTCCAACTATGAACTATAAAATAGATGTGAACATACTAATACTTACATTTGCCTATACCTATGTCTTCTTCTTTGCCAATTTTTAGCAACATTACATCCACAATTGTTAGGACTTTATTTATATTCTAATATTAACCAGTGCGAGCATATTTCCTTCCATACATTCAGTAACTCATAAAGTAATTAAACTAATTCAGAAAAGGTACCAGTTGAGCGGCGTTCATTTTACTCGTTTGGGGGAATATAAAAAGTTATTCTATGGGTATATGAAGTTATTCTGGCTTAAGGAAGTAGAAAAAAAGTCAATTACTCTCTACCCTGCTAACTGCTACCATACTGGGCAATTTGAAATGTGATGAGCCTGGAAGAAACTCAGGAGTATGGCATGAACATGGGGAAACAAAAGATAGCAAAGAAATACAAGATCATGAAGCAAAATTCTTAGTCTCAGCAGTCAGAGGCTTAAAGGAAAGATAGAATAAAACCTAAAAGGAGGAAAAAAAAAAAGAAAGATCTCAGTGAAGGAGAAGTCCCCCACCAATCTCCCTGCTCACTCTCACAATGCACTCTTCCAATGCAGCACTCTTCCAATGCGCCCATGTTTTCCTTTCCTGGTTGATATCAGCTTTTCTGTTAAAGTCTAACTGGATGAGTACCGTCAATAATGGACTGTCTGCTTGCTAAGTGTAGCACCTGTGTACCTGTTTCATGCCTGAAATTGAGGAAATGGGGCACACATCCTGAATGCCTCTAAGGGTTGTCACAGATTCAAGATTTAAATGATTACCATGCACACACAAAGGAACTTAGGCAGCTGACTGCTTAGGTACAGCGGTTAACTCAGCACAAGTGTTCTATCGTGGCCACAGGACAAGGACCTTAAGTGAAGAATCTGGACTATCCCGGGAATCCCTACCAGGTGCCTGTCTAAAGGTACGCACAACATCAAGCAAATGCCAGAGGATTATGAAGCCCCTCAGATCTAATTCTCACAAGTTCTCTGGCTTCCTTTGCCTGGCTTTCTCTTTTAATAGTTCATTAAACAGGCTGCAGCATGAATTATCTTTCCAGTCACTCGTGTGTTCTGCTACGAACTAATCAAGTATGGTTAAGTACACTCACTTCTTGATGCTGTTTTGAAAAAGATAGTTTGTCTTGTTTAAAAACGTATTGCATCATTTCATAAATCAGATGATACCCACATGATTGCTCTCATAATTTGATGTTCTTTTTTATATTAATTTGCTCAACAAATGTGTATTCAACCCATACTACATATTTAATAAGATATGGTCCCGCCCTTAAGACGCTTACATTATGTGGAGGAGAGAAATATGTCATTGAGTAAATACGGTTCTCAGGGGCAGGGTGTAGACACATAAAGGAGGAAAGAATGGTTTATTCTTACTTGCTCGGGATGGAGAGAGAGGAAAGGCTAAAGGCAGTGATGGTTATGTTCATCTTTAAAAATGAATACGTGCTTGCCCAGCAAATGAGGCATAAAACATGAGGCATAAGAAGCAGTGTGAAGAAAGGCATGGAGACAGGAATATTTCATGAAATGAATGTATTTGCTCTGTCTGCATAAGCACCAGAATGTTTTTGTAATTCAAATAAGGAAATAACTGGGGAAGGAGTCTGTACCCATATCTGAGATTCCAGAGGAGAGAGGCAAGAGAGTTGCTAAAGGGTCTGGACTTGATCTTGAGGTCCGTAGAGAGTTATTAAAATAGTAAGCAGAGTGGATAACACGATCAGATTAGATTTTTTTAAATGTGTAGTGTAAGAATATATATATATATATATATATATATATATATTCTTATATATTTGAAACAGAATAGAAAGTCCATAAATAAATGTATGTATTTATGAGAGTTTGGTATATTACAAAGGTGGTACTTTAAATCTGTAAGAAAAGAAAATTGTATTAGAAGGGTGAATAGTGTAGGGTCATTCTTCTAGTGTTAGAATCCTGATTCTACCAATTAACATGTGTATGAATTGGACAAAACCAATAACCATTTGATGCCTTACTTGTCCCTTCTTTAAAATGTTTTGTTTAATCCTCAAACCAACCCCCCAAAAAGTAGGGTTAACTTGAAAAGTACCTGGCACAATTAAAAGTTGTTCAATCGATATTAGTGATTATTATATTACTAAATGGCAAGTTAGCTATCCATGTAAAAATATTTAGATTCATAGTTCACGTTATTCATGAGAATATATTTCAAGTGGATCAAAAACCTAAACATTTTTTTAAATTATGAAAGTATCAGAAAAAAACATAGAAAAGGGTTTTTTAACTTTTGGATAGAGAAAGCCTCTTAAATAAGTATGCAAAAACTCTCAAATAAAAAAGTGTAAGTTTGAAAATACTCCAGTTACGGGTTTCTGTGCAAGACATCCCCTGCTCAAAATGAAGACAAATGACTGACCAGTAGATTTTCCATTACCCATAACAAGTGGCCTCAAGGGTGCGGGGAGATAGGTATTCATGTTGAGCTCACAAGAGTGCAAATAGGTGTAGTCACTTTAGACAGCAGTATGGCAGGATTCGTTAAAATAAAAATGACAGATGGGTTCTGTGAACCCATTTCTATTTCTTGGATATTTATAGGCATCATACAGGTAACTTACTTTAAAATACCTCAACATAAACAACATGATATACATGTGTAAAGAAGCATTCACAACTATGCTCAAGGAAGCACATAGAAGGATATTTACTGTGCTTCTGCTTGTAATAGAAAAAAATTTAAAACTACCTAAATGTCCAATTAAAGGGGTTTTAACTATACTATGTCTAAATTATGGAATATCATGAACATTTTAAGAGAATGAGCTAGAGCTAGATTATTTGCATGAGAATAGCTCTATGACATATTGTTAAGAGAAATAAAAATTGTAAAACAGGTACTGTGTGAGATCTGCTTTAAGCCACAGAAGTATAACTTTGTTTACATAAGAATATGTACATATAAATGGATAGAAGAAGGTTTGAAATGGTGCCTTCCCTTTCCTCTCTTTTCTGGCTTTTTTGGCTTTAATTGTACAGCCAAGCCTAATCCTTACTAATATAGGATATTTGTCTTCGTAACCAACAAGGAGGAGAAGTGGAAAAAGAGAAATCTAAGTTGTTTTAAAGAGTGGAATTTGTCAAAATACATTAAATAACATCAACAGAGATCTTGGAGATCTGTATATTTCACCATATGTTCACTTAGCATAAGTTAAAGTAAACAGAAATGCAGAAAGGGGGATAGAAGAAGAAATAATGGTACATAGAAAACATAAAATAAGATGGTCAGAATAAATTCAAACACAGCAGTCTTGATGAATATGACTAAGTTAAATTTTATTAAAAGACAAATGCTATTATTAAAAGACAAATGCTCATAGTTGATATTTTAAAAATCATGTAGTTCTATGGCATTTACAAGACACACTTAAAACAGAATGACATAGAACAGTTGGGAATAAAGAAAAGGGAAAACGACACTTACCATAAGACCCAACAATTCCATTCAAGAGAAATGAAAATATATGTGCACAAAAAAGACAACCCAAACACGAATGTGTTTATTAACTTTATTCATAATAGACAAAAACTGGAAACAAGCCATTAAGCCGAGCAAAAAAGCCAGAAACAAAAGAATACATACGGTATGATTCCATTTGTATGAAACTCCAGAAAAGACAAATTTAATCTGGGTGATAGAAAGTAGGTCAATAATCACCTGGTTAGGGATGAGGTGGGTGTGGTCACAGCCACAAGGCAATTGGGTGAGTGATGAAAATGTTCTCTATTTTGATTGTCCTGCTGGTTACTTAAACATATTGATTTTTCAAGACTCATTGAGGGATACACAAAATGAATGTATCTGATTGTATGTAAATTTAAATTTGGTACATAAAGAGATGGAAAAGGGAAAAAAATATATACGAGTACAGAAAAGAAGAAGCTAATTTAGTTTTGGAGGTTCAGAGAAGGCTTTTCTCTGACGAGGCATCAGAGCATTTTTATTTTGTTTTTTGTTTTTTGTTTTTTTTTTTGAGTGAGATCTGAAGGAACAGTAAGGCTGAACCAGTCAAAGAGGAGGAAGAAAGAAGAGTGTTCTGGACAGAGGCGGCCGTAAGCTCAGATTCATGGGACAGATGGGGAAGATTGAGGCTCATTTGAGGAACTGGGAGGAGGTCAGCAGGACCGGAGAGAACAGGTGTGACCGAAGAAGAATCAAGTGAGGGTACCTGTCCTATACTTCGCATAGGTGACACTGTCTTTATTTTGCCCTTGAACATAAATGACATTTTGTTCAGGTATAGAATTCTTGGCTCACGTTCTTTTTTTCCCTTAATATTCTGCAGGTTTGGTCATTACCATTTCGTACTACGTGTTACTGAGATGTCTAAGGTTGCCTGGTGTTTGTTCCACTGCAGGTAAACAAACTTTTCTCTTTTATTGAATGTAATGCATGTTTTGATCTTGTTTCATAAATATTATTTTTCCCTGATAGTCAATGAGTCTGAAAAACCCATGATTCATGTTATCACTGATGATCCCTTTACTGCAAATTGTCTCCTTTTGGAAGTCTTACCATCCATACATTGGAACGCCTACGTTCTCCATGTTTCATCTTTTCTAATAATTTTATAGCCTGCATTTGCATTTCTAATGAGTTTTGAGGGAAGGTTTGTTATGCTTGTTCTTCTCCCTTAAGTTGATTTTTGGTCCTATTAATAACTCAGGGTTTTTATTCCTTTATTATTGTCTTAAATTCAGCGATTGTTTGCCAGTATATGGTCTTTCCCTTTTCATTGCTACCAGAGCTTATTCCGTAAGCACAATGTCCTCTGAAATGTTATAATGGAATTAATGTAAATTTCTATTTATATTATATATCACTCAGGGTTCTTCCGAGAAACGGAAACAGTAGGAATAGCTAATTAAAGAAATCAAGAAAAAGGGAGAGAGAGAGAGAGGAATTTTAAGAAATTGGCTCACATAACTGTGGGAGCAAGTAAATACGAAATCTATGTGACAGGATGGTACCTGGATACTCAGGAAGGATTTCTATGTCACACTCCCATCCCTGTTTTTTCCCCATCTCTATTTTTGAGGGAAATCTTTTTACTTAAAGTCAGCTGATTGTAAATGTTAATCACATCTACAAAGTACCTTCATAGCAGCATCTAGGCAAGTGTTTGACCAAATAACTGGGACCATAGCCTAGCCAACATGACACACAAAGTACATCAGTTACTGTTACATTCATATAAAATATCACAGTTGCCTATGATAGTAATACTCCTCTGGTTTCTTGTACTATTCTACTTTTTATAAAACCATTTGTTCCGATTCCTCCCTGCAGTTCCCTTTGGATGAAATGTACCATCCTTTCATTTACCCACATTTTTACTTGTGTTTTGTTTTGTTTTTTAATCAATATAGAATTTGTGTGAATGCTTGTCCAGATTTGGAAGTTGAAATGAATTCTGTCAAATCGGACCACGTTGGGTAATCTATCTCGGATTTCCATTTTACAGTCTCTTATAAGTAGTAAAAATAATAATATTTTTAGTAAAAGAAATATGTTTGTAATAACCTCTTCTTAGTCTCTGTCAGGTTGAAAACTCATTTCCAGCTAAAAGTGGTAACTTTGAGTAAAAAATGTTTAGATCCTCATTCAAAACTGTCCTATGAAATTGAAGCCAAAAAGTCACCATCATAAACAATCAGAATGATTGATTTAGTAAGCTAGACAAAAAGCAATTTTAGAATTTTGTTAAAATAGTTAAAAATAAACTATCATTGATACCTTTCATAAAAGTAAAGGGAGTGGTCAGTGGTTATTAATAAAACAAAGAGTGCCATCTACTGACTACACAATTCTATTATGAAAGTTGCCTTAAACATCAATGTGATACCACACAATTTTCCAGTGTGATGGTGCTATTCATTTGATATTCTGAATTTTCCAAGAATTTTTGTTCATTTAAAATGATCACATTTATATCTCTAGTTCTGCTAACTGAAGTGGAATTTACATGTGCTTAAATCAAATGACTGCCACTTTACAAAATCACTGTCATCAAGAAGTAATTTTTTTAAATTGCCCCTTTGTGCTAGGAACTACGTGATGTAAAAGAAATACGTCTATATTCTCCTCACACAAGACTTGACAACAATTGTCGAGACTGCAGAAATGTAAGAACAATTAGACCCCATCCCCCCCCAAAAAAACATGCTGAAATGATTAAAGAAACGCAAGCACTGATGTAACTTCCTGATAAAGGAGACACTGAAACATATTTCATAGTAGGTATAGTAAGGAGGAGTTAGCACCCATCACCTTTTAATTCAGATATGATTTTATAGAGGAAGTAACATTTAGAGTTTTGTGAACAACCAAAATAACACAGTAATTGGACAAGAGTATGATGTACTGCATTTAAATAGGATTCAGTGTTTTTAAAGTGCAGAGACAAAGCTTCCTCATGTGTCCCACTAGTGACATTGTGAAGTTTCTAGAAAGTAGAGCAGGGAAGGGAGGGCTGTGCTCCCAGAGCAGGGCTGTAGTGTGTAAAGGAATAAATGGCTCCAGAGCCAGGGACTTGGGGCCAAGGAGGTGCATCTGCAGGAGACACCATTCAGGCCCACTGCTGGCTTCAGGGTCCCAGGCAGAACTGGATGAATACATTACCCTGCCCCTTACACCCCTTATATGTTAATAGATCAGATGCCACATCAAGAAACAAGACTGATGCTCCTATCAAAGAACAAAACACTAATCCCTTCTGGTTATAACTCTTACGTCCTGGATTCCCTCCTTGATTAAGGCTCTCTTGACAAGAGAGGAATCATGAAAGTCTATTATAAAAATAGAATTAGCAGTACATTCCAACTTCATTCCTTTGTTCACTCATTTCATAGAGTACTTCAAAGCAGAATGGGTTCACATAACCCATTCTTCTATATAATACTGTGTTTTGTTTGAGTTAGAATATTTTTTGTTAAAAATCAATAAATGGAACAACAGCACATGCATTCAGTCCTAGGGCCCATCAGGAAGGATGTATAGTGCCTAGGGTGTAAATTCTAGGATGTAAGCCTTAAACTCAAGGCCAGCAAAATCTAGTAAAATCTTACATCCTTCGGAGGGTATGCTTGGATGCAGAAGATAAAATTATAGGAGTTTACAAGAACAAAATAGATTAAATTCATAGCTACAGGCTGTCTCTGTTGAAAAGGTTCCCAAGATAAACTTGCACTTCATATGCATTTTGTGATGGGAAGGAGAGAACTGGTGAGAAACTAATTAGAAATAATGGGAATTTGGGATCTTAGAAAGCAAAAGCTCCTCTCTCCATGAATCGGGCTCTAAAGCACTGCTTACCTGCCCTATGAGGCAGCAATGCCACGTGGGCAATCAAACATAAGATTGCTAGAAAGATTGTAGGCTGACAGTATCTATCTTAATGCAGGTAGGGGTTCAGGTTAGTTGCAACAGAGTGGTCCCAATCAATTTTATAGGTAAAATTTAGAATAAATTTTATTCCTTTAAAAATTGCAATGATACTCTAATTCCCTAACTCCTTGTGGTCAGCTAAATAATGGCCCCTAAACATATTAGGTCCTAATCTCTGAGACCTGTAAATGTTACCCTGTGTGGAAAAAGTGGTTTCAAGATGTGATTAATTTAAGGAGCTTGCAAGGGGGAGATTATCCTGAATTATCTGGGTAGGTCCTAAAGGCAATCACAAGTGTCCTTATAAGAGGGAGGCAGTTGACATACACAAAGGACAAGGCCATGTGACGACAGGGAAGAGAGAGATGTGAAGATGCTGGCCTGAAAGATCTGAAGATGCTGACCTTGAAGGTTTGAAGGTGCTGACCTTGAACACTGGAGTTATTTGGGCAAAAGCCAAGGAATGGCAGAGCCACCAGTAGCTGGGAGAGTCCAACACTTTGATTTGAGCCCAACAATATTGATTCAGACACGTGGCCTGGAGGACAGTGAGAGTGTACATTTCTGTTGCTTTAAGCCGCCAATTTTTTGTTGTAATTTGTTATAATTACAAATTTTGTAATTTGTTATAGCAGCCATGGGAAACCAATATACTCCAGGTCGCTTTCTCTTTCTATAATCCAGGGTTCTCTTTCATAATATGGGATATCATTTAAATACCTTTGGCATTATTAGTACCATGCTAAATCTTTTACACAGTGTCTCCAATCCTTATATCTCTTTTCTCCCGAAATCATACTACTCTTTTCCTTGATCACTCTGTTCCATCCATACTGAATGCCTTAACATGCAGGAGTATTTCAGGTTTGTGCAATGGTTGTTTCCTCTGACTGGAATTCTTTTACTCAGACATGATAATGATGAACTCTCACTTTCTTCAAATCTCAGCTCAAATATGCCTTCTCACTGGGTCTACTTCTGAACTACTCTGTTCAACATTGCAGCCTCCTTCCCTACCCAGTAATTGTATCCATTTTCTTTTATTACTTTAATGTCATTTCAGTCTCTAAAGTGTTAAGCGATTTACTTAATTGCTATGTTTATTTTATATCTTCTTTCTGTTTCCTCTAGAATGTAAGTTTCATAAGGTATAAGATTTTTCTCTCTTTGGTTCACTAATGTATTCCCAATGCATGGAAAAATATAACATACATAATAGGCACCCAGTAATATTTTTCTTGAACGAATAATTGAGGAAAAACATTTAAAAGAATATCACAATAAGTTAAAGACGTTGAGATCCTAAATCATATGAAAATGAATTGTAACTTTCAGTTCAAGGTGACACGTCAAAACTTCTTGTGCTTTTATTATTTTAATATCTGTTCTATGCTAGCTAAAGGTTCAAACTTCATTTATAGGACCACAGAATTGGCAATAATTTATAGATATGCTGCTATATTCTTCTGTTTATCAGGCAGGATGATAGCTTTCTATTTACATAAGTTCTCAATGAGTCTCCACAAAAATCTTTCCCCTTGGGTAGAGGCAGAATTGCCAGGGACTGAGTTTCTGCGTCAAGGTTGATCTTAAAACTACTGCAGAACCTGTCAGGTAATTCCCTAAATAGGCAGAAACTCACATTGAATGGATGTAAAGAAAAAAAAAAAATGTTTGAACATTTTCCAAATAAACTGGATAACACATGGAGAGAGGCAAATTTCTTTTGCAGACTACTTATTTAAGATCTTCCCTTATCTATTTTTTTTTAACATCTTTATTGGCGTATAATTGCTTTACAATGGTGTGTTATTTTCTGCTTTATAACATAGTGAATCAGCTATTCATATACAGAGGAATTTCCTATTTCCTTAGGCAGAGAGGCTGAAATACTGAAAGAGTAAACCACTTTGCATTTTTTAAAATTTATTTTTTGAAGTATAGTTGGTTTACAATGTTGTGTTAATTTCTGCTTTATAGCAAAGTGATTCAGTTATACATATATACGCATTTTTTTCATATTCTTTTCCATTATGGTTTATCACAGGATACTGAATATAGTTCCCTGTGCTATACAGTAGGACCTTGTTGTTTATCCATTCTGTATATAATAGTTTGCATCTGCTAATCCCAAACTCCCACTCCATCCTCCCCCAAACCCCCTCCCCCTTGGCAACCACAAGTCTATTCTCTATGTCTGTGAGTCTGTTTCTGTTTCGTAGATAGGTTCCTTTGTGTCATGTTCTAGATTCCACATCTAAGTGATATCATATGATATTTGTCTGAAAGCGTAAATCACTTTAGATAAAAAACAATTTGCACTATGTTACAAAATGTGAAGCTTTACAAAAGAAGTTCAGAGTGAGCCTGGGAAGGCCCATGCTCTAAAGTGAAGTAGCGTGGAATAAGCACTAGCAATCTTCAGAAAAGCAAGAATCAGTGCAGGAAGCTGAGGCTACAGAGCTTCAGTGATTGTCAAGTGGTAGACAAGCAACCCAGGGAACATGCTAGCGAAAGAGAACGTCCCAACCATTTGAATACTGAGGCCAGACAACAGGCAACTTTCAATACCATTAGCTAATATCCATACTTCCTTGATTGCCTTTTCCAGTGTTATTGAAAACTAATCTTTACATCTGATTCCAAAGTGCTTTGGCTTTGTAATCTGTGACACATTTTTCCCTTGTGTGCTTTAGATATGCATTTCAACAATAAGTAGGAATAAAGGGAATTTGTGTTCTACTTTTTTTTAAAAGGAGATGTATTTATTCAAATTAGAATTAACATTGTTAACAGGTTTTGAATATTCTTATAAGAAGCCGTGAGAAATTTATCACCCAATTCTATTTCCAAAAGGTGTGTTTTAACTTACATATGTAGAATTTAATGATTTAAAAAGGTACTCTCAGGGAATGTTATGGATCACAGAATTCCAGAAGTAATAAATCACAGAACACTGGTAGTAAAAGAGGGGGGGGGAAAGATTTAAAATGTGAAAAGACTTTAGTTCCAACTAATTTAAGAAATTTAAATAACCAACCAGAAATAAAAGAAACTTGGAGACAAGTAGATAATACGATATCTAACTAATTATATAACACTAAAGATTAAAGAAATGGCAAGGTGGCATGTGGCATGATCATGGTAGAAATGTCTATTTGAAGCAAATTATTTTAAGTATAATTATACAGAATATTAATTCTACAAAGCATAATTACCAGATCATTGGTACAATCTAGAATTTGGGTAGGAAAGAAAAATAATAATTCAGATAAAATGTTAATAAATCTGATGGATTTTATGCATTTGTTTTTAAAACTAAAGGATGGTAAGAGTTTTATTTAGTATCATATGCTAAACTGTATTCATTCGGGGGGCAGTCATTGAGTGAGGCTCTGTAAATATAAACATGAGAGAAAACAATCCCTGTCCTAAACTGGTCAGGGTTTTGTAGAAAAAAGGTACATGGATTGACTAACATCAGAATAAAATTCAAATTAAGAAAATCATGTTGACACATTGTTTTGGTCTTAGCTGTTTTATATAGTCGTAATTGATTTTGCTAATTCTCAAAAGTTTTTTGTTCTTTTAAACTTCCTTTATGTTAAAATATAATCCTGTCCCACAAGGATGAGTGTTCTGCAAAAAGGCATCATTCCAGGCATAGGAATCAACCTATGGAAAGAAAAGCACGGGTGGAAATAGGGTTCATACAGGAAGAAATTATTGCAGTAATCCAGGAAGGCAGTGAAGAGAACACAAAGTTGTATGTAGAGGCAATGAATCCAATAGAAGTATTAAAGGAAGGATCACCAACCCTATCATCATATAATGAAGTATGTCTGAGCAGGGTCCATTTTGGTTCCAAGTACTGTGTGTGATACAGGATTAGTATTTTTGGAATGCAGGGTGCGAGGTGAATCTTAAACAAAATCCATATCTCTCAGGGTAAAATATGGACACAGAAGAGGGAAGACCCAGCTGCAGTCCAGAGAAGACCAGTTTTGAGATGTGGGGCATAGTACCCTCAGAATACAGGAGCAGGTAATAGGTTGCACACCAGGCAATATGTGGTAGTGAAATTCACTAAGGAGTTACAGTGACATATCCTATCAGACCTGTGAAATACAGTGATGAAGGGTCTTGAAGTAATGAATACATAAGTGTTTGAATTCAGCTAATAAAGAATATTAGAATAGATCATTAATTAGAAAAAACAATGAGTTATATTAAACTACAGTCATACGGTTAGGGATTGCCACTACTCCCAAGAAAGAATAAAAACAATAAGCCAGGGACTTGGTTACTGAGGGATAAATCAAGGACCTACTTGAAAGAATTTGGATATAAGATATAGACCCGGTCAGAGGAATAATGTTGAACTTTCCACCTTGGTCAAAGAGTGTCCAAGAATTTTTCTAATGATACATAAAAATAGTCATTAGCCATGGACTTCTTACATTTCCATAAATTAGGTCTATCACTAGTCTCTATATAATTATTATTATATTATTGGAGCAGTTGTTTTTTTAATTTTTATTATGCATAAGTACCACCAGAGTGTTTATTTAAAATTCAGATTCCTGACTCCGTTTTTCAGAGCTCTAATTCACTACATTTGGAGTAGGCTCCAGGAAATATCATTTTGGACAAAAATTACAGGTGACTCTGATAAATGTTATCAAGGTGGACACACCTTGAGAAACAATTAGATTAAAGAAGAGTCAAGAAATAAAACTAATATTAGATTGTCTTGGTTTCCAGGACTGGAAAATTTCCAGGAGTGCACTACTTGGGAATATACAATATATTGGTGACCAGCATCTGCTGATGGGCTTTCTTCTCCCAGCGACCAGATGGGGCGGCTTTCAAAGTTCATCCATGTAACCTAACCCACCATTTCCCCTTCTGGACTCACCTCTCTCTTTCCTCACTGAGGCCAGATATTGTCTCAGACGTGATCTATGTAATCCCTACACGTCAGTCTCAGCAGCTAAAATGATTGTTGTTCTAATACTAGATGATAAAATGGATCTCTACTCTGTTGGTAGGGAAAATAATGAATCAAATTGAATCACCACTTTACTTTTGCATAATTCTTTTTAATCACAAACTCAAGTGTCCAGTAAATTCTCTAGCCTAAATATGATTGTTAAAATGCTTTGAAACCACTTGACATAACCACACGGATGAATGACGTGACCAATTACCACACCATGTCATTTGCCGATCTACCAAGTAATGCAGGCCAGAGTTGCCATGGAATTTCATGCTTATAAGTGATATGAAATAATACTGTGTTCTTAGTAAGTAATTTGGTGGTAAAAAATTGCATTTCTAATATTTCAGAGCTCTGAAGAAATCTTCAAGTGACCCTAAGAAATAGAAATAATAATTATGATACTCTACCACAGTCACAGTTAATAAATAATACACAATTTCAAAATTCTATACACAGTGGGAATCTAGGTAGACATATGAGATGCAAAGAAAATTTTATACTTGAAAAGGTAATTTGAAACATAGCAATTTGCTTTCAAGAGGTACACCTTTAATATCATTGATTTTTTTTTAACACAAATCATATGCAAGTACTTTACAGCTCATTTTTCTTAAATCATCATCTACCAAAAAAGCACGTGAAGTAAATGACAAGGAAAGGAATATGAAGTCAATGTATAATTTGTATCCAAGACAATGAAGAAAGTAAAATCAAGTAATGATTCATACTTCAGAATAAGTATTACTTTCAGTACAATTATCCTTGAGCTGTTTTAGAAAATTAAATAAGAGATTTACATTCGATGTTTCTTCAGGGTTGCATACGAATGGGTTTCATCAGTGCGGATTAGTACAATACAGACAGGCATACCTCAGAGATATTGCAGATTTGGTTCCAGATCACCACACAGCAAATATCAAAATAAAGTGAGTCATAATTTTTTTTGTTTTCACAGTGCATATAAAAATTATGTTTACCCCATACTGCAGTCTATTAAGTGTGCAACAGCGTTATGTCTAAAAAGAAAAAACAATGTGCATGCCTTAATTTTTAAATACTCTATTGCTAAAAACCCTAACCATCACTGTAGTCTTCAGTGAGTAGTAATCTTTTTGCTGGTGGAGGGTTTGCTTTGATGTTGATGGCTGCTGATTGGTCAGGGAGGTGGCATCTGAAGACTGGGATGGCCGTGGCAATTTCTTAAAATAAGACTAAAATGAGGTTTGCCATATCGATTAACTCTTTGTTTTGTGAACAATTTCTCTGTAGTCTGCTGTGCTGTTTGATAGCATTTTATCCACAGTGGTACTTCTTTCAAAATTGGAATCAATCCTCTCAAACCCTTCTACTGCTTTATCAATGAAGTATATGTAATATTCTAAATCCTTTGTTGTTATTTCAACAATCTTTATAGCATTTTCACTTTCATCTTCACAGTAGATTCCATCTCAAGAAACCACTTTCTTTGCTCGTTATAACAAGCAACTCATCCTTCAAGTTTTATCATGAATGAGATGGCAGCAATTCAGTCACATCTTCAGGCTCCACTTCCAAGTCTAGGTCTCTTGCTATTTCTACCACACTTGCAGTTTCTTCCTTCACTGAAGTCTTGAACCCTTCAAAGACATCCATGAGGGCTGGAATCAACTTCTTCCAAACTCCTATTAATATTTTGACCACTTCCTATGAATAACAGATATTCTTAATGTTCTTAATGGCATACAGAATAGTGAATCCTTTTCAGAAGGTTTCCAATTGACTTTGCCCAGATCCATCAGAGGAATCACTATCTATGGCAGCTATAGCCTTATGAAATGTAGTTCTTAAATGATAAGAGCTGAAAGTCAAAATTAAAATTAATCCTTGATCCATGGACTGCAGAATAGATGTAGTGTTTGCAGAAATGAAAATAACATGAATCCCATTGTCCATCTCCATGGACAGGATGTGACCAGGTGCATTGTCAACGAGCAGTAATATTTTGAAAGGAATCTTTTTTCTGAGCAGTAAGTCTCAGCAATGGACTTAGAATAGTAAACGATGTTATAAACAAATGTGCTGTCATCCAGACTTTTGCTCTTCCATTTATAGAGCACAGGCAGAGTAGATTTAGCATAATTCTTAAGGGCCCTAGGATTTCCAGAATGATAAATGAGAACTGGCTTCAACTTAAAGTCACCAACTGCATTAGCCCCTAAGGAGAGAGTTGGCCTGTCCTTTAAAGCTTTGAAGCCAGGCATTGACTTCTCCTTTTTAGCTATGAAAGCCCTAAATGGCGTCTTCTTTCAATATAAGGCTGTTTTGACTACAATGAGAAATGTTTAGTGCAACCACCTTCATTACTTATCTTAGCTAGATCCTCTGGATAAAACTTTGCAGCTTCTACATCAGCCCTTGCTGTTTCACCTTGCACTTTTGTGTTGTGGAGAGAGTTTCTTTCCTTAAACCTCATGACCAACCTCTTCTGGCTTCAGACTCTTCTTCTGCACCTTCCTCACCTCTCTCAGCCTTCATAGAATTAAAGAGAGGTAGGGCCTTACTCTGGATGAAATTTTGGCTTAAGGGAATGTTGTAGCTGCTTTGAGGTTCTATCCAGACCTCTAAGACATTCTTCATTCAGTAATAAAGCTGTTTCACTTTGTTATCATTCCTTTCCTTCAAGAATTTTTCTTTTGTAATCGCAACCTGGCTAACTGTTCGGTGTGAGAGACCTTTGTTTTGGCCTATTTCAGCTTCCGACATGCCTTCCTCACTAAGCTTAATCACTTTTAGTTTTTGATTTAAAGTGAGAGACATGTGAATATTCTTTTTACTTGAACACTTATAGGTCATTGTAGGGTTATTAACTGGCCTAATTTCAATATTCTTGTGTCTCAGGGAATAGGAAGGCCCAAAGAGAGGGAGAGAGACAGGGGAATGAGTGGTCAGTGGAGCAATCAAAACACACAGAACACCTTTTGATTATGTTCACCATCTGATATGCCTGTGGTTCTTTGTGGCACCTCACAACAATTACAGCAGTAACTTCAAAGGTCACTGATCACAGATCACCGTAACAAATATAATAATATTGAAAAATTTGAAATATTATAAGAATTACCAAAATATGACACAGAGACATGAAATGAGCAAATGCTGTTGGAAAAATGGGGTCAATAGATTTTCTTGATACAGGGTTGCCCTGAAATTTCAATTTGTAAAAAATGCAATATCTGCAAAGCACAGTAAATCAAGCACAATAAAACGAGCTAGCCTATAGATGAATGTTTCTGTCAACTCAAAATTTCACTGCCTTCGTATCTTAACATGCAACTACAATCTAAATCCAGATGGGCCAACGTATGCAATTTTTTTAAAGAGCTTGTGGGAGGTTTATAAAAGGCCTTAAATCTATCTAAAACATATTTACTCACATACCTGTTTCTGGCATAGGATTTTTTTCACATAACCATGCTTAATGTAGAATGGGTGCCTAATTTATATTTGGATGTTGCTTTCTTCACCAAGAGAAGACAGATTCCCATCATTTTAGTTAGTTTTAGTTCTATATCTCAGGCAAATAAAAAAATAATAATGTTGAAGTCTATAAGAAGTCAGATGCAGTCTGAAGAGTCAGAGGCTGTACTTCATCTGATAGAGAGTAAATGCTTCCAGAACAAATGATATCCTCTAATGAAATTGGAGTTAATTTTTTAAACATGAATTTTTAAAATACTATTTAGGAGATGTCATTTAAATAATATTTATGCCTCATTAAAAATTGGTATTAAGTTGAGACATTATCAGGCTGACACCCATCACATTCTACAGCTTTTGGAAGAGCAGCTGGGTAGATGGTCCTAGTGAAAAAATAAAGAATGCAATTAGATAATGAGATTTAAAAGTCAACAAAGATCATGAAAAAGTATTGTCCCAAAAATGAGTGTTGCAGAGTTTCTTCTGCTAGTCAAATCTGTAGACCATGAATGTTTCACCTCATGTGCTAAGAAAAACCATGGCCTCTGGCTGAGCATTATTGTGTAATGCAGATTAAATCAACTTGGCTGTTTTTAATCACATTAAGTCAAAAAGCCATAAGAGAATCCATAGTCATAAGACTAAGATCCATAGCCTGCTGTGTTGCTTAAAGGAAATACACTAAGAAGACTTCAGTTTACAGCAATGAAAAGCTATATAACAGAGGAATCCTTCCTCAGCCTCAAATTTCCCTAATGAGAAATTGCAATATACATGCATTTGCCTATGTATATATTTTCACAAATGAAAGGGTTTCTAATCAAGAACCTATTGGTTGCTACTTATTCTGAATCCTTCTAAGAGTGATTCTGAAATAAATATTTTTAAAAATTCAACATTAAAAATTAATTCAGGGCTTCCCTGGTGGCGCAGTGGTTGGGAATCCGCCTGCCAATGCAGGGGACACGGGTTCGAGCCCTGGTCTGGGAAGATCCCACGTGCCGCGGAGCAACTGGGCCCGTGAGCCACAACTACTGAGCCTGCGCGTCTGGAGCCTGTGCTCCCCAACAAGAGAGGCCGCGATGGTGAGAGGCCCGCGCACCGCGATGAAGAGTGACCCCCGCTCGCCACAACTGGAGAAAGCCCTCGCACAGAAACGAAGACCCAACACAGCCTAAATTAATTAATTAATTAATTAATTTAAAAAAATTAATTCAGAATTAAAAGACCCTAGAAAAGAAAAAATAGAAGTTTAGCTGAATTGAAATGAGATGAAGTTCCTAAAGATTATATAGTCAAAATGAGACTATGACAAATGAAAAATAATGGTATATTTCCATGAACTCTAATTCATAAGCCATAAACACAACTAATTATCCCTTTATTTGATATGTGATTCACTGGTATATTTGATAAGCATTAAAAAGTTACTAAGGATTTTCATAGGTTTGTGCTCATACTTAACCCCCCAATAGATTGTTATCCACCATAATTATTTAATTACTTAATGTATTTTTCTAAAAAGAGGAACTTTTTAGAAACTTTTTAGTAATGCAATCTTCCTATTAGCCACCTCAAAACCTCTTTAGAGCCCAATGGGTTACAAGGAAATATTTAATGGCAGAAAAAAAGAATAACAGGAAGAAAGAAAGGAGGGAAGGAGGAAAAAAAGGAGGGAAGGAGAAAAAGAGGAAAAAGTCTCATGATTGAGGAAGTTAAAGTCTTATGTAATATGGTACAGACGAAATCTCAGAAAATGAGGAAATCACCAAAAACCAAAACTTCATACTTCACATTTTGATTAAGGAATAACCTTGACTATATGTATCATTCTAGATACACAAACATTTTCTCTGTATCTTGGTATTTTTTATATTTTTACATTTTTCCCGTGTGTGTATATTTTCATTTTTTCAACATAATTTTAGTGCAATAGCTAATTTTCTATTTATGTCACTGCATAAAAAGATAAAGATTCATAATGTTAGGGTAGAAATGGTTATACATTATAGAAATTAATTAGTAATAACTGATGGGAAGAGTAATCATATTTCTGAAATGAGGTTGGAAGCGGCAAAATGAGAATTAGTTAAATAAATCATTCACTAATTAAATAAACTGATTTTCCCAACACATCACAGTTTTGACCCCAACTAATAAAGTGTGTAGGAAGTAAAAATGAAAATTAGCATTTTAATGATAGGCATAAGAGAAACTGAATGAGTTCAAACCAAGAGCAGTCTGCAAATATTTGCAAAATTATAAAATATATTAAGTAGGCCTTTATATTGCAGTTCACAGATTATCCAAATTATAGCTATATTTATTCCATTGTACCCATCCTTAGATCCTTTTGTCAGTTCTACTTCTCTGGAGATATTATCTACATATTTAAATATATGTCTTAAATACAATTTATAAAGTCATTTAGGAATACCAGTTGCAAACCTATTATTAACATTAAATATGTTTTAACGTGATCCATTGCCAAAGCTCATGTACCATATGTCAAGTTATGAGTTATTAATGTAACAGTAAAAATATCACTCCTTATTTCTCTCTTCAGAGCAATTATTCTCACAAAGTTGCCTTTATCTGTTGAAATAAGCTGAAAATATTAGATACAAAAAAGAAACTAATCCAAGCAAAATGGCAAGACACACTTATTAATTATAAATAAAATTGAAAGCTATTCTGTATCATATTAAGAAACATCAGGCAAGACAGCATGACATTTATGTGGGGAGATAATGTCTGTAGAGAAAATAATTTATATGTGTATTTATGTCAAGACAGAGAGTACGTTTTATTCACCAGTACTCCTCTTAGAAAAAGCACTGTATTATTGGAAGAAAGAGTTTGATAAACTGCAATGATAAACAGTTAGTGAGAAATTCATCACCAAGGGCCTACTATTAAAATGTTACATAAAACAAAAAGAGGAATTATTATCTTTCTCCTGTGAGAAGTGAAGGGAAGGGAGGAGGCTGATGGGGGAAGCAGCCCAAATTACTGATACTAAATTTTTCATTGACCTTGAAACAAATTCAAGATATATTGAATTTGATTTAAGAAAATAAATAAGTATAATATTTCTAGGACATGGAGAGTCATGAACTTGACCATGCTTCTTATATTTATATAAGAAACTTTAGGTGATTCATTGCTTCTTTTCATTAATTATAAAAATGGTAAATGCCACTGTCTCTTCTATTTATTGTTTATTCATTCATTCGTTTATATTCATCCTCTCAAGGACTTTTCTCTTTAAAAAATCAAGTATACTATAAAAATACTGCTTAATATTTAAATATAAAGGAACCTTATTAAAAATATGTCTATGGAAACACTAGAAGACAAATACCATACTTACATTATCTCGTAATATCGCTGAGCAATATTACAAAGAAAAAGACTTCAAATTCATTGACAACCCTCCCATTCAAAGGTAGGGTCTGTACACATCCCTTTGATTCTGAGAAGACTGAACAGCTTCAACCTAGAGCGTACAGAGGAAAGAAAGCTATGTGCCTTGCAAAGCTAGATCATAAAAGCCACACATCTTCCACGTGGTTCTCCTGGAAAATTTGCTCTTTGGAACCTCCCACCCCCCCCAATTTGTACACTCCTACTTAGAACCCAGATGACATGTTCAGAGAAACCCAAGCTACATGGAGAGGTCAGAGGCGGATACTCATATCAGTACACTCAACTGAGCCAGTCCAGCCCAGAGACTTGTGAGTAAAGAAGCTATCTTGGAAGTCTTTCCAGCCAAGGACGCAGATACTGTGGAGGAAAAATGAGCCATCCTCCCTATGTCATATCCTGACCGTGACTCACAGACTCTATGAGCAAATAAATTGATTCTTTTTTAAACCTTAATTCTGCAGTGGTATATAACATAGCAGCATCCACTACTAAGGATAGGAATAAAAGAAATGGAACCAGTTCAAACCAAGAACAGGCTACAGATATTTGCAAAATAATAAAATATACTAATAGGCTTTTATATTGTTATTCATAAATTCTCCAAATTATAGCCATATTTAACCCACTGTTCCCATATTCGTCAACTGTGTAAACCCAAAGAAGCATGGAAATAAGAGCTACAAGTTCAGTTAAGAGAGAGCAAATTGAACAGCTCCTGTAAAGTTGAAAAACAGATAGTGTTTAGGGACCTTTCTTGTGACACGGTTCCAACATCATTTATGATGCACCACATACAGTAATTCAATGAGCCTTTCCACCAGCTGTACCTACTATCAGATATCAAACATGTATACAGAAAGACTTGTTTATTATTCCCGATAATTTGCAAAAGAAAAACAGAAAAAATGAGAATGATGTGACTTGTAAAAATGAAATTATAGTGGCTGAGAAGCAATGTTTTGTTTTTAGTTTTTCTTTCACTTTTAAGATAAATAGGTTACAGCAAAAATCCATTTCAAGGATCACTATAAGAAGACCATTGCTCCATGAGAAGCATACCTTGAGTCATTGTACTATGCTAATTTGAGAGGGGGATGAATTTTATACATTAACATAACTAATATATCTGAATTTTTAAGATTTTAACATAGCCAAGAAAAATTCAGTATAGATTCTCATAGTAGGCTACTTTAAATATTTAAGAAGATAACAAAAGCTTTGTGGATCATTGTTAGAACATGTAATATTTCATCCCTTTCATTTTCCTTTTTAATAAGTAATTTGAATAAACTATGGCTTGCATTACCCAATATTTATGCAGCGGCTAAACCCAAATCCAGTAGGTTTAAAAATAAGTTTATGATCATATTATAAATGTATATAAGCAGAGCAGTGCTTAGCTATACACTGTACATCCAACAAAAAGTATTGTGAACATACTATATGGATATCTACTCACTGCACTGTCCCCCATCAATTCCCCAATTGGTCACTAGATAAAAAATATCTCACTCTTAAGTCCTGTTCTCTAAGCTGTTTTCTCACTGCCAAGCTTTTGTATCATGCAATCCCCTGAAAATATTCTAAACTTTCCTATAAAAAGATATTTTGGATTTTGCATTGAAGTTAAAAAAAGAAAGAAAAAGAAAAAAGTAGATTGCTTATTTTTTGAAGGAAAGCAGTATTCTATAAGGTTCCAATCACGATGCCCTCAATGATTTGACATTACTTGACTCCATGAATCCAAGGCTTGTGACTTAAGAAGATTTCTGCGGGAGACTGCCTGAGTATAGGTTATTGAAAGTCAATGGGGGGGCGATTCACTAACCTTGGTGGGGGAAATTAACTTGCAGAAACATCAGATTGAATATATTTCTTTAACACATAGTGTTTTATCTTCATATAATTGAATAAAACAGAATAATTAGATTAAAATATTAGATGGCTTCTTTGTGAAAGATGGGTACTTTCATCCTAATGAAAATAAACGTTGATAGACCTTTAGATTCACTGGTCAGAGAATATAATGCCATTTGTATGGGACTGTATTGTCTACTGCTTCTAGAAAAAGCCTCCAAGTTTAGAGGTAAAAATGAGCAAAAAGTAACTTCCTTTAAACTCATGACTGTGTCTTGAAACAAATTGAAATCATTATTTGCACACCTAAAGAAAATAATAATAATAATAATAATTTGTTCCTTGGATTTTATTTTATCAAATCTCAGTGATTTATATCCAACCTTTCTAATGGTGATATGAGTTCATTACTGGAAACATACAATTCTGCGTGAACATACAGAGCTACTTGTAATTGATCTC
Organism: Balaenoptera acutorostrata; assembly: GCF_949987535.1. Classification (NCBI taxonomy): domain Eukaryota; kingdom Metazoa; phylum Chordata; class Mammalia; order Artiodactyla; family Balaenopteridae; genus Balaenoptera; species Balaenoptera acutorostrata. The sequence continues at coordinate 192,334,055 of NC_080064.1, forward strand.
TTTACCAAGATTTAATATTCCTCATGGTTGAATAATGACTTCATTTAGAGAACTTATAAAGTTTTCACCTTGCTTTCCCATTGTTTCTTTCATCAATCACAGAACTACAAATAATTGGAGGGTCTTTCTGAGGACAGAGGCACTGGGAAAAAGCATAACTATTAATGATTTAATAACTTTTTGATTTTAATAACTTTAATTTTAAACTTTTTAATTTTTAATTTTAAACTTTTATTTCACATTAAATTATATTTTAAGGAAAGTATTGAGAGTTCCTAGTTTGAAACTCAGTATTTCAAAGTATCTGTGTTATATCTCTGAATGTGGTATATATAAGAAATCATAATCCATGATGGAAAACTCAATTAAGTGCAAATGACTTATCATTTGAAAACATACAGGCAGTCTGTTATTAGATTTTAGTGATGTTAAATTATTATTTAACAAGTAGTTTGTATTTTTTTGTTTCCAAGATGCAGTTGAAGCAGTTGAAAAAATGTTTTATATAAATACGCTGAAAAAAGTTGATTTCAATTAAATCATAAATGTCCATTGACAGAGTTTATGTAAACAGATTAAGAATAACAAAGAAGAATAATTTTTAAAAAGATACTGTTAGAGACTAAACTTGTATCAATCCACTTTACTGAGACGGTAGCTAAAATCTTTTTCATTTACAGTTTTATTTGTAAAATTCATTTTAATGTTTGGTTTACAATCTAAATTTTGTTAGTCCAAATTCAGAATAACTTTTAAATATAGTTGGTTCAGCTTGTATTGCTAGTGAGTTACCTGTATGAAAAATAGGAAAATAAATTGCTGATTTACTGATCTATGGATGACCTTGAGTGTATTAAGTAAATGGATGTTTAAATATATAGATTCTTAAGACGTTGTGCTATTTTTGAAGCTTCCCTTCTGTATAACTTCTGCTTATGCATTTGTATAACTTTAATTTACTTAATATATTTGTCCATAAAAAATAAACACTTCAGGTTGCTGTATTGAGCAACGTGTCACTAAAATGTTGGCTTTGATTGTATTTGGCTACAGAGACTGCTCACTGTTGAATTCAGTGAAAATAACTTCTCTATACCCTAAGACCTATCTGAAAGTAATGATTGACTTTCTATTCATTCAACATCTAATAAATAAATAAATAATACATATATTATTTATGCATATAATAAACCATATATGAAGATTATTTATTGAGGTAAAATTCACATAACTTAAAATTAACCATTTTAAAGCATACGGCTTGGCTCAGTGGCATTTAGTATATTCGCAATGTTGGGCAACCATAATTTTTTCCAGAACCTTTATATATAAGCATACATATTGCATTCACATATTACTAAAAGCTAATTTAATTCAGAAAGATTTTTAAAATCTTTCAATTTTTATAACTCCATTCAATTTGTCACATGGGTGTATGTTGACTTAAGTTATCTCTGTTCAATTAATGGATGAATGCCTTGTTTCCTTAATCAGATTGGAAACACCTCATGGCAAAATAAAAACAGGTTTTTGTATTCACATAAAGCAAAGTTTTTCGTAAGGGTTGGTGATCCCTTAGAATGTATCTAGATGTCCCCAGGGGTCAGTATCTGCCCTATAATGGAACATCGCTAAAAGGTGAACTTTTGCAGGATCACTTAATTATTACATTTTAAGTCAAATGCCAACTTGAGCACAGATATTGGGTAGCAGTGTTCTTTAATAACATCATCTCCCAGAAGATCTGAAAATACATGGATGGGGAATACATTAGATAGTTACTAAATTAAAAAGAGGTGTGAAATTTAACTACTTTATTTTGTAATTTTTTTGGAGGCAAAGACATTTCAAAGCCCGTAAGAAATAATTACTATACACTTTACAGATAAACATTATACAGAGGTTAACGTTTTACACCAAATAGCAGAAAGGTTAAGCCCCCAGAGCACTGGAGCCAAACTTGTTGGACTAGAGTCTTAACTTTCTACTTGATAGCTGTGTGGCCTCAGAGAAACTCCTGAACCTTCAAAAAATTCAGTAAAATCGGAAAAATAGTAAAACCCATACACCATTGGCTCATTATGACAATTAATTGAGTGAATCTATTTAAAGTTGAGCGAAGTTACATTTGTAAATCCTAGAAGCTCAGTTTGTTGGAAGTCAGACCTGAATTTTGTTAATCTTGTCACAGCTATATGGAAATGCATAAAATATTATTTTAAAAATAACAAAGGAGAGTTCAAGGACAGTGCTTTGAAGTCCAAACTAGGTAGGGAGAAAAATTATAGTATATTTATAACCCAGCAAAGTGTATAAGAAGTTTAAGATAACTGTTCCAGAATAAAAGCAGGGTAATAAAATAAAAAAACTAAAAAAATAGGTCTAGAGTCAAACCAAGCGCTAGGAAAAAATCACCAGAAATTTAAAGATTCAGATAAATAAGTATAAAAAATTCAATAAATGCCTCCTTTTTCCTACTCTAGTCTTGAAATTTGACATATACTTTATTTTTTTAATACATTTATTTATTTATTTATTTATTTATTTTTGGCTGTGTTGGGTCTTCATCGCTGCACATGGGCTTTCTCTAGTTGCGGTGAGTGGGGTCTACTCTTCGTTGCGGTGCACGGGCTTCTCATTGTGGTGGCTTCTCTTGTTGTGGAGCACGGGTTCTAGGCGCGTGGGCTTCAGTAGTTGTGGCACGCGGGCTCAGTAGTTGTGGCTCACAGGCTGAAGAGTGCAGGCTCAGTAGTCGTGGCGCACGGGCTTAGTTGCTCCGTGGCACGTGGGACCTTCCCGGACCAGGGCTCAAACCCGTTTCCCCTGCATTGGCAGGTGGATTCTTAACTACTGCACCACTAGGGAAGCCCAAATTTGACATACACTTTTTAAAACTAAAAATACTATAATTTTAGAGATCACTTTTAATAGATTTAAATGAATGAGACAGTACAATAGTATTTAACAATGTTGCAGAAAATTGCTGCATTAAACTGCATTTGGATTCATTTATTAGGACAAGCTTCTCAGTGTGACTCTAACAAGGGTCTTAGGAAAAGGAAAGGAATAGAGATTGTTCCTTTTTCTCATTTCACTTCAGTTCACCTTCCTTCAGGGGAAGATACTGACGCAGTTTTCAAAAATGAAGGTCCATGTCATATATTACATTAATGAAATAAACAACATTTAAAAGTGGACAGACTCTCCCATTATCAGAGGCACTGACAGGTATTGAAATATTATAGTAAAAGTCATTCACTTGGAGAAAAAGCATAATGTAAACAGCCTGTGTTTGCCTTCAGCATTTGTTAGATCAAACTGGAATAATGTCTTAGAAAATTTTAAATCTTTTAATGCATAGAAATGACCACAGAGGAACTATTTTTCTTGCCATGAAAGCTAAGCTGTCTGTTGCCTTGAGGAAAAGAAAATAATGAATTTGGAAAGTGACATTCATATTTTAAATATTGCCAGACTTGGTGATTTGTTTTTTATTTGCTATGTTCTAGTGTAACTTGGAAGAAACTGGAAACGAATACTGATTAGAAATTTAATCAAAGAGTAATGAAGGCTTTTTTGCTCTCTTTAAACCAATGTTATTACATTTTTTCCCAAAGTCCATGCCTCCTAACAAAACACAAATGAAATTCGGACTGCAATGCAAATTCACAAATGGCTATGGATTTGTAAATGTGCCTAAAATGTGCCAAGAGACTCTAATAATAAGACCACATTTCAAAATATATTTAGATTGTAAAATAGTTTGCAACCCAGAAGATTAAATGGTGAGCAAAAGTCAGTGATGTAATTCTAAGACCCACTGATTGAATTCATAGTTTTCTGTCTCTTCAACCTTCCCACTCTCCCTGACATTCAGCCTAGTGGCAGGCAGACAACAGACTAGTCACAATAGTATGTGTATTGACTATGACGAGAATGTTTCAAATGTTACAAGAACCATATAAGATGCACACTGAACCAGCTCTTGTGGGTTCAGGGCAGTTATCCTAGAGAAAATTACATTTATATCAGAGCCGTAACTTCTAACCTTAAATTCTTCCCCAAGGAAACCAGTCATCATTTGACTCTTTCTAATGTATAATCATATTTATTAAAATGAAACTTTGGTGTGCCAGAGTCTCAATAAATGCTTAGCAATGACGACGTTTCTTTTCTTCCAACAAATTTCAACGTATTTTATGCTGTTTTAAAAACATTGCTTTTGTCAACTTAACACATCTACATAGTTTTAAAATCATGAATTATCACCAGATGTATATTGAAAACTCTACCCCAAATCCAAATAGCACTCTGCAAAAGCAATCACCTTAAATATTTTAGCCATTTCTTCACTTACTTACCTATAAATTCTCAACATTACTTTTATCCTGCTCTCTCTTGATTATTCAGCTTCAGACACTATTGCTTTTTCTCTACAGAAGTTGAAAATTCAACACTCTTTACAACACTCACTTGACCACAAACGTTCACATGTAAACAAAACACACTCACACACAAACACACATATTCACAAAAGCATTTTCTTCCCTTATTTCCTTGGTATGGTTATATCACAATGTTGTCACTATTTATATTACAATGACAGAGATAAACTCTGTACTAAAATTGCATTATTCACTGTATTATCATTTGTTACTCAGGATAATTTATTAAATGTTAAGATTTGATTATTTGTTAATGTATCCATTACTATTCCTTCCCAAACTAACAGTTATATAAAACCTCTTTCAATATTATCACATACTTCTGGTAATCTCTCTAATTTTCATTTGTGGCTTTCAGAGACCTATGCCCCCTGGACTTTTGCCTTGGTACCCTCAGCTCCACCATCACCCGAGACATTCCTCCATCTTTCTCAAGTGTTGACTACCTCTTGATGTTATCTCTTGTTTGGAGCTCACTTTCCAGGAACTTTTTGAGAAAGAATGAATAAAACTTACTTATTTTGATAACTTACATGTCCAAAGATGTCTTTACTATATATTCACATTAGTTAAAAGCTTTTCTGAGTTTATCACTCAAAGTTGCCAAGTGTTTTTCCTCAAGACTCCAAAAGGCAGTTCTTGTGTCCTACAATCTAATGTAGTGACTTTCAAAGCCATTCTGATTTCTGACCACTAGTATGTGACTAGCTTTTTCTCTCTGGAAACTCTTCTGAAATAGCATGTTCTCTGCTTGTTTCTTTTCATAGCTTCCTGTTCCTGTTTGTGGAGGTAGCATTTTCTCTTGTCTCTGAAGGATATTAATTTTACCTTGTTTCAGTGATTCTCCTGCTCCCTTCATGACTTGTTCCCTTTAAATTGCTTTTCTTTCTCTTTGTTTGTTTCAGGATCCTCTTTCGTGTTGAAGACTCTGTTTTAACAAAATATGAAGATCTCTGGCTCTTATTAGATATTTTAGAATAGAGAAAAGATGAGTAGATGTTCTGTGTTTATGGGCAGGAAACAGAGACCTTGGGCTTGAGAGTATAATGACCTAGCAAGGACCAATTAATTGCATTGTTAACCCCTGTAGTAAATGATGTCTCATTCACCTGTGCAGGCGTCAAAGGCAGTGGTAGGAAGGGCAGAATCCTGGCTCCCAGAGTCCTGAGATTGGCATACAGGACAGAGGTCGTAACTCTTGCCATTCTATGTGTAGACTTTCTTATTCCCTTCCTGTTTTCAGTATAACTTCTAAGCTCTATTCTCAACTGTGCTCAATATCCTGGAGCCCCTCTGTCAATTTTTGCATAGAATTATCCTTCTGTCTCCCTACTGAAAATACCAGGGGGAGGTAGGGGAGTAGGGTCTAACTGACCCTAAATGTCTTTAAGCACCAAATTCTCAGTCCCACTCCTAACTTCTAGAATCCTTGACCTTTCCAGATTTCTACAAGATGAATTAACTTGCTTTTGGCCAATTTGTTAATCTTCAGGGACCTAGGTTTTAGCTTTCACTATTCTGATAAGTATCCATCAAGTGTTCATCTCACCAATTTTTTTTCTTTTTTTTTTTTTAGCATTTCTCCTCCACTGTTGTCTTCTCTCCATTTCTTTTGCCTCCATAAGATTGGATTCTTTTTCAACTTTTTTACTTTCATTTTTTCTGAAAATTTAGGAAAAATCATGGAGATAAACACATGTACTCAATTGTTACCTATTTATGGAATCTTTAGGTTGAATACATACATGTTGCATATACACATACCTACATACATACATCTGCTGATGGATTTCCTCATATAAAATATTCCAATGTTGGGCTTCCCTGGTGGCGCAGTGGTTGAGAATCTGCCTGCCAATGCAGGGGACACGGGTTCGAGCCCTGGTCTGGGAGGATCCCACATGCCGCAGAGCGACTGGGCCCGTGAGCCACAACTACTGAGCCTGCGCGTCTGGAGCCTGTGCTCCGCAACAAGAGAGGCCGCGATAGTGAGAGGCCCGCGCACCGCGATGAAGAGTGGCCCCCGCTTGCCACAACTGGAGAAAGCCCTCGCACAGAAACGAAGACCCAACACAGCCATAAATAAATAAACAAATAAATAAATAAAATTAAAAAAAAAAAATTCCAATGTTGAGTCAGTCTTAGGTCATTACGCCATTACCTATTACAAATCAGCAATAGTATTGTCCTCACACCAATGCAACATTCATCTCGTGTTTTCCCAGGGTTTGACTCAAAGTAAGTATTCGTTGAATATAGATGCCTGACTGACTGATACACCACAAAGAAGTCTTGAGTCATTGAATTTTTAAAAATTTTTATTGGAGTATAGTTGATTTACAATGTTGTGTTCGTTTCAGGTGTACTGCAAAGTGAATCAGTTATACATATACATACATCTACTCTTTTTTAGATTCTTTCCTCATACAGGATGTTACAGAGTATTGAGTAGAGTTCCCTATGCTATACAGTAGGTCCTTATTAGTTACCTATTTTATATATAGTAGCATGTATATGTCAATCCCAATCTCCCAATTTATCCCTCCTCACTTACCCCCTAGTAACCATAAGTTTGTTTTCTACATCTGTAACTCTATTTCTGTTTTGTAGATAAGTTCATTTGTACCCATTTTTTAGATTCCACATATAAGCAATATCATATGATATTTGTCTTTCTCTGTCTGACTTACCTCACTCAGTGTGACAATCTCTAGGTCCATCCATATTGCTGCAAATGGCATTATTTCGTTCTTTTTTATGGCTGAGTAATATTCCATTGTATATAGAGTCATTGAATTTTATAGTTTGTGTCCTTATAATTATGATGGTGTGATTTTTTTCAATAGAACAGGATTGCTATAAACCAATTCAGCAGAGCCTATTAGAAGACAGACTTTCTCTTGATACTGCATGTATTTATTTATTTTTTAATTTTTAAAATTAACTAGACTTTATAGCATATAGAATTGTATTAGTTTACAAAAACTGAATATGTTTATATTTGTTATAAAAGATCTTCATTTTAACAAAATATCACCATTTAACTCTATGTAAACACACTGTTGGTTCAGACCTTAAGATGAAGTTTATAAGGAAATTAAAAATTGAATTATCATATAATCCAGCAACTTCACTTCTGGGGATATACCCAAAAGAACTGAAAGGAGGTACTCGAACAGATATTTGTGTACTCATGTTTATAGCCACACTGTTCACAATAGCCAAAATGTAGAAACAACCCAACACATATTTATTTTAAAATTTAGTTTTAACTTATTATTGTACATACACCAAACATTGTTCCAGGCACTGTGGCACTGTGCTCTATTTTCAAGCTCAGATGACTAAGGCTTTATATGAACTGGAAAGTTTCATTGCTTTCAGCAGAGCTGGCACATGGTTTGTTTGAAACCCTGATTATATAGAGAGACTCTCTTGCACTCTCTAGACTTCCTGGAATATTGCTTATCAAGTCCTGTCTGACATTTCACCCTGTATACTGTGCTGACCAGGCTGCTTATGAGTCTCATGACTTTGCCCAGTTTAAGACTAAATTCAGGTTTGCCATAATCTATCACGGTGACCTCACCTGATTTGCTTTGCCAAGTCTGGACGTCACTTCATGCCTACCCAGTAATAAGGTAGCGTCCTCCAAATCTTTCCCATGTCAGTTCATATGCCTGCTCAAGACAGAAAGTGCTTCATCTAGAATAATGGTAAGCTTTTCCCTGCTGGGCTTTAGAGTCGACATATCACTTCATTTCTTTCATACTCAGCTTTGTGTATCCTGCGCACATGCCTTAAACAGCTGTAGTCATCTTTAGTCAGATTTTGTTTACTTAAATCCTTGATTAGATTTCTGTGGATTACAGTGATATACAGAGGGCATAACTTTGTCTTTCTAGCAAAGCAACTACTCTTTTTTGCAAGAAATTCTAAACTTTGGTATGAAAGATCAAATTTATATGAGGTATTTCTTTTCCTTTTAACTCTAAATTCTAATTTTTCCTGAAGAAATAGCATCAGCTCTCAATATATTCTGAAAAGCGATACAAAGGTAAAGTAAATGGAATTTGGAGTCAGCCTGAATATAACAGAATCCTAATTCTTCCTCTAACTGGCGGTGTAACCTTATTCAGGTTATTCTATATTCCATGAGCTTCTGTTTTCCCACCTGGAAAATAGAGATAATCATAGTAACTATCCCTTAGGGATTTTCAAAGTATTACATATATTAATATATACAAAGCATGTATAATATGTCCAACACATAGTACACATTATAGAAGTATTTGTTGTCTTTATTTTTCAGGGTCCCTGCATTTGGAATGAGAGCAATTTTTATTAATATCTAGAAATTTTAATTGAATATCTAAAACATATCATTTACCAATGGAAGGAACCAACCTGTATAAAGTCAAAGTTTATTTAGCTACATCTCTGACAAATGAATTTCTATCCCACTCTTCAAATATGGCACGGGAATTCCATTTTATCCAACTCCTGCTAAATTATTGTACTGTTTGATTTGTTGGAAAATTCTCTTATGCTGACATACATGTGTTTCACTGTAATTTCCCCTCAATAATTGCTATCAATATTTAATTATAGATAGAGGGAGAAAGTACATACATTACCTCCCATTCATGAGTGTCTCAAGCCCAAAAGAGTAGCTGTCTTTTGACACACTGAATGCACAGTATCCTTAAATTAGCAGGATTTGGTTCCTCTAGTTGGCAACAGAAAAGTTTTCATCAATATAATGATATTTATCCTTTAACCTGCATGCTTCATATATTTTTCTAGACCAACCAGAAAAGTGTTCAGAGTATCATCCAATGCATGTTTCACCATTTTAATTCACAGGAAGCTGTGGTCAAAGGTCCTGTTGAAATGAAAATATCAGCCTTATTTTCAACCTCCCATAATCTATCAGCCCAATGAGGCCATAGAAGAAGTGATCAACAACAGACATAGCTGTATTTAAAATCAAGTTCTGAATCAGTAAACGTATGGGCCACTTTAAGTAGAGGAATGTCTCAAGCAAAACCATCACACATTGTGATGACACAGGTAAAAATTCCCTTGGAGATCAAGAACAGATTGTGAGGGAAGACGAGAAACAATGGTCCTATGAGAATTTACCCAAACCAGGTCCTTTATTACCTCAAAGAACCCATCTCATTTTATGTCTGATTAGGTCAATGTAAATTATGTTGCTATGAATTAACTGCAAAGAAAATCATTACTAAAGGAGACTAAAGACTTTCCTATTACCAGAACAGAATGCTTCAATTGAAGGGTATCTTAACACCATGCTTCTGAGAGCAAAGCTAATCTCCTTTGATTTACCCAGTGACTCCTGCGCCACTGATAATATTGTGGGTTTGTTGTTTTATATTATTGTTGCTCGAGACTTTCTTTTCTTAGATAAAGATGATTTAAAGGGCCCAAAAGGCTTACAATGGAAAGTCAAGTCACATTTCATTTTGTTTTATAATTAGGCATTCAAAAACCATACAGTTCTAATTAAAATTGAGAAAATAAACACAAAAATTGTCAAACTCATCATTGCAACTACCGTTTACTTATCTCATTGTCTAAATTAGTTCCATTAAAACTTGGTCATCTCAGGGGATTATAAATAAACACTAAGTTATACGTTTATGTTTTACAAGGTCATAGCTCTGGCTCTATCTCAAAACATTTGGACATCATCCGTTTACCAATTTGCAAACTGCTGTATGGTAATTCAGTAGGCATTTGAGTTTTTTTATTTAAGAGTTTTTAACTTTAAAGCTCTAACCACGGCTAATTTGAATGCATGTAACTGTGAAAACAACGTTATGACATTATTCTTTCGTAGTGACCCAATCCAGGGGATTTTGTTTTCTGAACTACTGCAAAGTTCTTCCAAGGAGATTTAATCTTGTTTGTTGTGTTTCAGCAAAAGCCTCAATATAACACCAAGCACACTACCTCAGTTCAAACTGAACACCTCTACTCCTTGCTTAGGTAAGCTATAACAAATATCATTTTCGATTTCTAGTTTCACCTGTTATTTCCCTCATATTTCATTCATCTTGCCTTAGTGTAAGTTGTTCCTTAGGACTGAGTTACAAGACCCAAAGAGAAAAAGAACATTGTTAGTTTGGGAACTACATAGTTATAGAAAAGAGATACTATGTTTGTTAAATCATTGTTTAGACAGAGCACGTTTATACACTATTATAAAAATGTACATATTATAAGCATAATAAAAAAGTAAAATAAAAAACATTAAAAGGCTTCATGGAAGTAGCACAAAATAAGATTTGGGCTAAAGGGCTCTATTAAAGAAATTCATTTCTTAGGCTATATTTTTCATTGGTATTTCGTAGAGATTACCTATCTTTTCCATCTTATTTTACACTGTTTGTCTTCTTGCATGTTGATGACTGATATGTTATGGCTGTGTTATGTGACCATGTTATCGTTAATCCTCCTGAAATTATTGCTGAAATATCAATGAGTATTTTTCCACAAAACTAAAACATAATACTTAATTTTTTTCTAGGAAGTATTCCTGGACTCCTAATACTCTATCTTAAGCAAATTTTTCTGTATAATAGCTGCCATTGGTTTCTATCCTGAGATGTTTATGGATATTATATGGACAGCATTATTTTCTGGGTTAGCTATGAGCATTGATCATTTGATCAAGTTAGTATTTTCAAAATGGTATCGGCATTTTTAGATCTTTAATGTTCTTTTGAAAAGACAGCAACTGAAATTTGTGGCACAGAACCTAAATGTATTTTTTAAAGATTGAAATTAGTTTGTAAAAGTAACATCTATATCAATGTTAATAAAATATAGAGTAAATTAATTTCTCATGAGTATGCTTGGGTGGATCTCTGAGTTGTTTGAGAAGTCTTAAATTCTTGGTAAAAATACGCACATTTATATACATACACATAGATTTAAATTTTTGTCTCCAATACTTTTTAGAACTTACCTGATAGCTAATATCCAACTCAAAGCGTAGAGAAGTACCATTCTCACAGTTCCAGAAGCAGTGAGTTAACCAGCTTCACTTTTCATTTTTCACTCAACTGGTTTATAAGCACTAAACTTAATCAACACATCAGCAGCTGTGGGATACAAGAAAGAACATGTTCTTGAACATATTGTAAAAAAATATATTATTTTAAAAGGTTTATTATATTTAAAATATTATATTCAGGTAAGAGTTTCTATGGTATTGATTGAAGCTTTCTAGGCAAATTCTCATATTACCTTCCTCATAAAAACCTCTCTGCCTTCAGGCAGATTCAAATGAGATCTCATAAGGATGGTCTGAAGGATAAAGTGTGCCAGTTTTTTCTTGCTAGAGAATCTAGTCCATGTCCTGTAACACAATGAGAATAGAGCATACAGGAAGGCTAACAAGAAGGTGGTGGATCCAGGTGAGGTCCAGGCAGTGATCAAAGTGGTCATTGTGCAAAGGGAACCTTGTCCCTTCCTCCAGGGATTTTATTGCTGGACACCCAGGTGGTGTGAAATTTACCTATTTGACACACAATCTTGCATGATTATTAATGTTCATTCAACTCTTCAAAAACAGTGTAGCAACATTGTATTTTGAAGTTTGGAGACAGTTGATTTACAGCTGGACTGGGAATGTGCTCTCTTTGTGTCTGGGGCACCTAGATGCCTGATTTTAAAATCTTGGGCAAAATAAGGGTGGTGGAATGTATGTGCTGTTTTGAGTTTGTAATCTACCATAGTGACCACCGGGCTTAGTTTCTTTACTAACAGTTTGCAAATGTCCTAAGCAGTTTGAAGAGCCCAGCTTGATTATTGAAAGGGCTACTGAGAGCTTTTTCCAGGGAGCACTCCCAAAGCCTAGATGCCCTGCACTGAGGTTCAAGCCAAAGACAGGTACAAACTCCGGGGAGCTGACAGTGAGAACGGCTCTCAGACCTCCTCGGCGTGCCTGCAACCTCTTTCTCTCACCACACCACGTCCTCTGCTAACATGTGCACTCCGTGTAGAGATTCTGGTGGGTCTCCCTTATGAGAACATGCTCTGTGCTATTTGGATTTTGGTGTATCTTTCAGTGTTGGTCTGAGACCTAGTGTTTAGGTCCCGTTTAAAGTCTTGAATCATTAATGGCTTTCAAACAGTGTATCTTACCTGGTGTGAAAACAGCTTTTCCCAACTTTGACATTTTTTTTTTTTTCTTTCAACAACCTTCCCACAGAAGTTCTCAGTTTGACGCAGGTAAGTATTACCCAGAGGCTAGCGCACTCCATGGCTGAGCTGGCCTTAGAGTGTCCTAGCCGTCACGCTGTGTCCCCAGCCAGTCAGGCCCAGGTGGGAAACAGCACAGGTGGATTAGATCCAAGTTCATGATTCAGTATAAGATATGTAACCTCAGCCTAGTCATTAGAAAAACATCAGACAAATCCTAATTGAGGAACATTCTACAAAATATTACTGGACCAGTACTCTTCAAACTGGGTCTGCAGGTCTCACAAAACAAGAAAATTCTGAGAAACTATCACAAACAAGAGGAGCCTAGGAATACAAGACTGCTAAATGCAGTGTGGTATCCTGGATGGATCCTGGAACAGAAAAATGACATTTGATAGAAATTAAGGAAATCTGACTAAAGTATGGATTTTAATTAATAACACTGTATCAATATTGGCTCATTGACTGAGATGAATGTACCATACTAATGTAAGGTGTTAATGGAAAAACTGGGTGTGGAGTTTTCAGGAACTCTCTGTAATATCTTTACAATTTTTATGTAAATTTAAAACTATTCTAAGATAAAAATTTATACCCCAACATTCATTGCAGCTCTATTTACAACAGCCAGAACATGGAAACAACCTAAATGTCCAACGACAGATGAATGAATAAAGAAGATGTGGTACAGATATACAATGGAATATTACTCAGCCATAAAAAGGAGCAAAATTAGGTCATTTGTAGAGATGTGGATGGACCTAGAGTCTGTCATACAGAGTGAAGTAAGCCAGAAAGAGAAAAACAAATATTGTGTATTAATGCATATATGTGGAATCTAGAAAAATGGTACAGAGGAACCTATTTGCAGGGCAGGAATAGAGACATAGATATAGAGAATGGACATGTTGGGGGAAGGGGAGAGTGGGATGAATTGGGAGATTAGGTTTGACATAAATACACTACTAAGTGTAAAATAGATAGCTAGTGGAAACATGCAGTATAGACAGGGAGCTCAGCTAGGTGCTCTGTGACAACCTAGATGGGTGGGAGGGAGGTCTAAGAAGGAGGGGATATAGGTATACATATAGCTGATTCACTTCATTGTACAGCAGAAACTAACACAACATTGTAAAGCAATTATACTCCAATAAAAAAACAAATAAATAAAAGGCATTCAAATGCAGTATTTCCTTCCTATACATTGTTTTATCTTTAATAACACATACAGTAGAGAAAACAAAGCACATTTAACCACACTAAAGTCTTTCAAAATGACAGATTATGTTCACAATATATTCTAAGCATTTTACACATTCAAGAACAAAGCAACAAGCATGCAATATTTTCAAGAGTGCTTAGACTCAATACTTGTGAATATTAAACAAGGGCAATTCATATAAAATTTAATCAAAATTATGAGTCTGATTTCTATCATTTGTCACATGGGATGTTATTCATATGTGTACTTACAATTTATATTTTTCTACGACCTTAAGAGAAATAATTGTCAAAGTAAAAGTACTCAGGGAAGTTCTTCAGTAAGAAAGATTTTTATTAGAGTTTTAATTTATATGTCTTATTAAAAAAATCATTGAATATTATTTATTAAGTATATGCTTATCATGTTGGGTAGAATCGATCTAAATAACTTAGGGGTATTTTCTAGTACAGTCATGATTCATAATTCTCTTGAACCAAATCTGCGACGTTTCAATGTATTTTTTCTTTTACTAGTTTAGATTTAATTTTCACTTTGTTGTACAACAGAAACTAACACAACATTGTAAAGCAATTATACTCCAATAAAGATGTAAAAAAAAAAAAAGGTCACATAAATTTATACCAGCCAAGAAATGTATGGGTTACTCCAATTTTTATATCATCATCAGTATTTCATATCATTCATTAATATTCACTAATCTGGTGAAGAGAAGATTTAATTTGCAATTCTGGATCAACACTGAAGTTAACATTTTGGATAAACATATGGGAAAATGCACATAACCTCTATCTCATACCATATACAAAAATCAATCCCAGAGGAATATAGATCAGAATGTAGAGGTGTAATAATAAACCTTCTATTAGACAATGTAAGGAAATATTTTCATGGCCTTGGGCTAGGGAAAGTGTTCTTTAAAATGAAACAGTTGAATTAACGGTAAAGAAATTATTGATTGATTACTAAGTTAAAATTAGGAATGCATGTTTATGAAAAAAAATTAAAGACTGAAAATGCAAGCCACAAAATGGAAAGAGATATTTGCAGCAAATTTAGCTGACAGAAGACTTTTATTTGGACCATATAAAGAACTAGTCTAAAATAATAAGGAAAAGACAGATGCCTTGATAGAAAAGAAAGGACATGAAAATCAAATAGAGATTTCTTTAGCAAGCTATCCAAATGCCTAATAAATATATGAAAATGCTAAACTTCATTAGTCAGTCATCGGGGAAATGCAAATTAATACAATGATGAGCTACGCCTATAAGTTCACCAGACAGGCTAAATTAAAAAGAACAATGCAAGATATTTCTGAGATGTGGGACAGTCAGAAACCTTATGCACTGTTACTGAGAGTATATATTTACAAAACCACTTTAGAAGGCTATGCAGTTATCCAATTAAACATACACATCTGTGATCCAGCAATTCACTCTTAGATTTATGCAAAATAGAAGTGTATATGTAAAACACAACAAATTATATAGTATATATGTATTATATAATATATATATTCATTTTATATAATTTTCATATTACTTTATATTATTTTTAATAGCCCAAAGTAGCAAACAATACAAATGTCCATCAACACTAATGTGGATAAATGAATGGGATTATTAATAAAATACTACAGCCATGCACAAGAAAATAAGACTTCAAAAACATAAATTGGAGCAAAAACACACAAAAATGCATATTTTTAGGCACAAAAAATAATTTTTTTTAGGCACAAAAAATGCATATTTTATTATTTGAATTATATAAATTTCAAAAATAGTCAGATATATTATGGTGGGTTAAAAGTCAGAGCAATGTTTACTTTGGGGAATAAGTGAAAAGCTCATAAGTTAACGGGGGCATGAGATTTGATTTTAAGTTTCTGGAAATATTCTATTTCTTGACCTGGTGGTGTTTACATGGTTATGCTCATTGTGTAAAAGTTTATTTAACTGTATACTCATGGCTCATGCACTTTTTCTTTATGTAAATTATATTTCAACGATATATTTGAAAATTACAAATGCTGTCTAGGTAGATGGTTTTAAGAATATATCTTAAATTTTCAGAGAGCAATTGTATGAAAGTCCAGTTTTTTTTAAAAGACAATTTTTTCTAGCCTCTTAAATTGTTTTGTGTCCTGGAACATGAGAATTATCACAGTTTTACATTTTATAGATAGTTCATTAGAAATTACTATGTGCACTATAAGTGAATGAGAAGTGTAGAACATCATTTTATTTGTGAAATACCATTGGGTGGCTAGCCCTATAGGCATCTCACATGACACAATCATATTTTATATTTTGGGAAGGATACAGAAGAGCTCAAATAGATAACAGAAATGGTTTCCCAATGAATACCTGACTGACTGCATCCATTAATCTATCCCAGAATGTGGTTTCGAATATCACATTAAGTTGTAAGTTATTACTCCTATAAAACTATATGTAAGTTGCTAGAACACCAAAACTACTGGTGAGTAACTGATCAGGATGTAATAATTTACTTACAAATTTAAAAAATATTTTCTGTGCTATCATGCCTGCTGATACAGCATCTTCCATCTTAGCAAACTGTTTTGTAAAACATCTTCTAAGGATCTGAAATAAATTCTGAATGTCACTGAAAAAAACAGCAAAATAGGAATTGAGCCAGGAAATTGCCCTTCAAAAAGAAAGATCAGATTTAACATTAGGGTACTTAAAGTTCTTGTTAAATGTTAAAGCACTCATTATCATATAATTCTGGATGCAATATGAAATGTAGGTAATAATTACCTGGTCACTGAATAATGCCATAGGCCTTGTATGAGAATCAGCAGGAAAGCAAGGGAATGGGCCTGAGGTCAGTGTGTCACTTACCAGCTGTGTTGCCTTGAGACCATTTAGCCTATCAAAAAAAAAAAAAAAAAAGGAATAATATTGAACTCCAAGGTGTTTGATAAACATGCTTTAGAATTGTTGCTTTCTTTCTCTATGGCACTGTCACAAACAGGTAACATTGCACATTCTGTGCAAATAATACATGTTCCACACAAATGACACATTTATTTTATTTTTTTACTTCCCCAATTTTCTTATTATTAGTTTGGTTTAAGGGTATGTTGTCCAAATATATCTCCCTGCATAAATGATAACTTTTATGATCCAATTATAGTTCCCAAATATGATAACTGGTTTCAAATTCATTCATCCATAGAGACTTATTTTACTACAAGTACATTAATCAGTATAATGAATGCAGGTGAGCAAAATTGTAAATATGCTAGAGAAAACGCAAGGAAAATGCATAAGTAATTACCATATTATACAGTATTAACTATTTTATCTTTTTTATATATTAACCAAGAATAACAATTAATGGAAAACCTCCTGGAAGGAAATATGAATTTCACTATATTTATTCCTTCAGTAAAACATGTTTAGTGAATACCTACTTTGTGCCAGTAACGGTAATCTGTTAAATAGGAACATAAGAGGAACTAGAGATAAGAATCTCTGTTTTAACAGAACTTAACATTTGTGGGAAGGAGAGAGAGGATAAATGAGTAAGCAAATGAATAGATGATCCATGTTCAGAGAGTGATAAATGTCATCAAGAAAATGAAACTGATGTGAATGACAGAAGATGGTGATACCAAGCAGGACCCTGTGGGGCTCCTGGGCACAAAAGCCTTTCTGTGTCCCCCATTTCTTGATTACAGGAAATAGGCTTTTTTTCAGCCTCCATGACGCTCTCTGAATTCCAACCGGCAGGTTCAAACAGTTGTTAATTAGGGAAGGGAGGGGATGTGGGACCAGGGAGAAACAAACAGTCAAGAGTTTATCAAGAGTTTGTCATACTGCAGCCTTGGGGCAAGGTCCTGATTCCCCCTCAAGGGATATACATAACAATACCTTTGAGCTGTTTTACAGATACTGAAGCCCCCACCAGGTGGAAGAAGTTACCTGTATGCTGCCCACAAGCATGGAGACCCCAGACTAGTTGGAACCAGGTTGATGATGCTGACTTACTTCACCACCAACCAATCAGAAGAATGTCCATGAGTTGATCATGCCCTCTTTGAACTATTACTATAAAACTTCTCACTACCCCTTCCAGGTTGGGACACACAGTTTAGAGGGCTTTAGCCCGCTGTGTCCCCCTTGCCTGGCAAAGCAGTAAAGCTATTTTTTTCTACTTCACCCACAACTTTGTGTCCAAGATTTAATTTGGTGTCCGGGTACAGAGGCCAGATTTCAGCTTCGATGGTAGGCAGAGAATGTGAACTAGGGTGGTCAGGGATGTCTAGGTCCTGCCCTAAGAATCTGATAGTCCCTTATCCCGTGTAAGACAGGATGAGCTATGCCAGATCTCAAAGGCTGATGCCGATTTGGGGATTAGAGAGAAGGATGACTAGAATTCAATTGAGTTTACATTCATTTAATTTTACTATTAAAGTATCAAAAGCTTATGCAAATAAATTCAGCTGCAAGAAAAATGATGATATGAGTGTATGTGGCTAACACAGACAGACCTGAAATTCAGTGTGGCTGGAGCCCAAGTGGAGATAGACTTTGCCAAATAAGATGCACCTATGCCCGTGGACTCTTCTGCTTCTCATACTGTTTTAGGACAAATTACTTAAAGATTCCCCTTAAGACCAAGAAAGAAATGTATTTCTGGTCATAATTATAAACATCTAACTTTATTTCTTGTTTCACTGTTAGGCTTACTCAAAATTTCTGTGCCAATCCTGATTGGGACCAGATGACTTTTGAGTTGAGGTCTGAATGATAACATAGACACAGGTGTGTGAAGATCTGGGGAAACGGCGAAAGAATCAGGGCATATGTTTGAGTTGAAGTCGTGGTGTCTTGACTATTGAAAGGAATGTGTATTCTCCTTCAACTAAAATGAAAAGTCAAAGAGGGGACTTCCCTGGTGGTGCAGTGGTTAAGAATCTGCCTGCCAATGCAGGGGACACGGGTTTGAGCCCTGGTCCGGGAAAATCCCACATGCCGTGGAGCAACGAAGCCCGTGCACCACAACTACTGAGCCTGCACTCTAGGGCCTGTGAGCCAAAACTACTGAGCCCATGTGCCACAACTACTGAAGCCCACTCACCTAGAGCCTGTGCTCCACAACAAGAGAAGCCACCGCAATGAGAAGCCCGTGCATGGCAACAAAAAGCAGCCCCCGCTCGCCGCAACTAGAGAAAAGCCCGCTCGCAGAAACAAAGACCCAATGCAGCCAGAAATAAATAAAGAAATAAATTTATATATAGAAAAAAAAGTCAATGAGGATGTTTAAGCAGAATTTCATGATCCAGTTTCTATATTTGAATGATCACACTGGCATTAAAAGGGAAATGCACAAACAGGACACATTTGGGAGCACAGAGTCCAGTTAGGAAAGTAGAGACAATCCTTTCTCCAGAACTGACAGAATGGTGCCACTGGAAATGGAGAGAATATGGAGAGGATGGGTCAACATCAGGTTTTATTTTGGAAAGAAAGGTGACAGGACCTCCTAATGGAATAGATGTGCAGACTAAGGAAATGGGAATAATTAAGGATGCTTCTGAGGTTTGGTGATTTAGTAACAGAGTGGAGGATGGTGCCAGTTACTAAAATGTAGATGGCTTGGGGTACACTGATGGGGAGCAGGTTACGAGGAGCATGCAAGCTACCTTATTAAGCTTATAAGGTATGTCTGGAGGGCATATTAAATTTGAGATATCTGTATACTATTCATGCTCCTTCAATTTAGGAGTTTTCATCACATAGATGATATTTAATGTTTATGAGGCTAGAGGAGATGACCAAAGAATTGGTAAAGGAACTTATTTATAAAACAGAAATAGAGTCACAGTTGTAGAAAACAAACGTATGGTTACCTGGAGGGAAAGGTGGGGGAGGGATAAATTGGGAGATTGGGATTGATACATACACATTACTGTATAAAAAATAGACAACTGATAAAGACTTACTGTATAGCACAGGGAATTCTACTCAATATCCTGTAATGATCTATATGGGAATAGAATCTAAAAAAGAGTGGACATATGTATCTGTGTAACTGCTTTGCTCTGTGGTATACCTGAAACTAACACAACATTGTAAATCAACAATACTCCAATAAAAATTAATTTAAAAAATAAATAAAATAAGATAAAATAAAAATACAGTAGAAGGAGGCCAGAATCAAGCTCTGTGGATTCCTGCATTAAAAGTACAGGAGAGGAGAAGGTACTGATAAAGGGGTTCTTAATGGCAACTAAGAAAATTATTTCATATCTGGAAGCAAAGGGAAGTTTGTGTCTCAAGAAGGAAACTGTGTGACCAATCACAAGTAATGAAATTGAAACTGTGATTAAAAATCTTCCAACAAACAAAAGTCCAGGACGAGATGGCTTCACAGCTGAATTCTACCAAACATTTAGAGAAGAGCTAACACCCATCCTTCTCAAACTCTTCCAAAAAATTGCAGGGGAAGGAACACTCCCGAACACATTGTATGAGGCCACCATCACCCTGATACCAAAACCAGACAAAGATACTACAAAAAAAGAAAATGACAGCCCAATATCCCTGATGAATATAGATGCAAAAATCCTCAACAAAATGCTAGCAAACAGAATCCAACAACACATTAAAAGGATCATACACCATGACCAAGTGGGATTTATCCCAGGGATGCAAGGATTCTTCAGTATACACAAATCAATCAATGTGATACACCATATTAACAAACTGAAGAAAAAAAACCATATGATCATCTCAATAGATGGAGAAAAAGCTTTTGACAAAATTCAACACCCATTTATGATAAAAACTCTCCAGAAAGTGGGCATAGAGGGAACCTACCTCAACATAATAAAGGCCATATACGACAAAACCACAGCAAACATCATTCTCAATGGTGAAAAGCTGAAAGCATTTCCTCTAAGATCAGGAACAAGACAAGGATGTCCACTCTCACCACTATTATTCAACATAGTTCTGGAAGTCCTAGCCACGGCAATCAGAGAAGAAAAAGAAATAAAAGGACTACAAATAGGAAAAGAAGAAGTAAAACTGTCATCATTTGCAGATGACATGATACTATACATAGAGAATCCTAAAGATGCCACCAGAAAACTACTAGAGCTAATCAATGAATTTGGTAAAGTTGCAGGATACAAAATTAATGCACAGAAATCTCTTGCATTCCTATACATAAATGATGAAAAATCTGAAAGAGAAATTAAGGAAACACTCCCACTTACCACTGCAACAAAAAGAATAAAATACCTAGGAATAAACCTACCTAGGGAGACAAAAGACCTGTATGCAGAAAACTATAAGACACTGATGAAAGAAATTAAAGACAATACCAACAGATGGAGAGATATACCATGTTCTTGGATTGGAAGAATCAATATTGTGAAAATGACTATACTACCCAAAATAATCTACAGATTCAATGCAATCCCTATCAAACTACCAATGGCATTTTTTACAGAACTAGAACAAAAAATCTTAAAATTTGTATGGAGACACAAAAGACACCGAATAGCCAAAGCAGTCTTGAGGGGAAAAAACAGAGCTGGAGGAAACAGACTCCCTGACTTCAGACTATACTATAAAGCTACAGTAATCAAGACAGTATGGTACTGGCACAAAAACAGAAGCATAGATAAATGGAACAAGATAGAAAGCCCAGAGATAAACCCACACACCTATGGTCAAGTAATCTATGACAAAGGAGGCAAGGATATACAATGGAGAAAAGACAGTCTATTCAATAAGTGGTGCTGAGAAAACTGGACAGCTACATGTAAAAGAATGAAATTAGAACACTCCCTAACACCATACACAAAAATAAACTCAAAATGGATTAAAGATCTAAATGTAAGACCAGACACTATAAAACTCTGAGAGGAAAACATAGGAAGAACACTCTTTGACATAAATCACAGCAAGATCCTTTGTGATCCACCTCCTAGAGAAATGGAAATAAAAACAAAAATAAACAAATGGGACCTAATGAAACTTCAAAGCTTTTGCACAGCAAAGGAAACCATAAACAAGACGAAAAGACAACCCTCAGAATGGGAGAAAATATTTGCAAACGAATCAATGGACAAAGAATTAATCTCCAAAATGTATAAACAGCTCATGCAGCTCAATATCACAAAAACAAACAACCCAATCCAAAAATGGGCAGAAGACCTATATAGACACTTCTCCAAAGAAGACATACAGATGGCCCAGAAGCACATGAAAAGCTGCTCAACATCACTAATTATTAGAGAAATGCAAATCAAAACTACAATGAGGTATCACCTCACACCAGTTAGAATGGGCATCATCAGAAAATCTACAAACAACAAATGCTGGAGAGGGTGTGGAGAAATGGGAACCCTCTTGCACTGTTGGTGGGAATGTAAATTGATACAGTCACTATGGCGAACAAGACGGAGGTTCCTTAAAAAACTAAAAATAGAATTACCATATGATCCAGCAATCCCACTACTGGGCATATACCCAGAGAAAACCATAATTCAAAGTAAGATACACAGAATTACATCCGTAATTAACATGAATGCCAACATTTCAAGCACCCCAATGTTCATTGCAGCACTATTTACAATAGCCAGGTCATGGAAGCAACCTAAATGCCCATCGACAGATGAATGGATAAAGAAGATTGGGTACATATATACAATGGAATATTACTCAGCCATAAAAAGGAATGAGATTGGGTCATTTGTAGTGAGTTGGATGGATCTAGAGACTGTCATACAGAGTGAAGTAAGTCAGAAAGAGAAAAACAAATATCATATATTAATGCATATATGTGGAACCTAGAAAAATGGTACAGATGAACCGGTTAGCAGGGCAGAAATTGAGACACAGATGTAGAGAACAAACGTATGGACACCAAGGGGGGAAAGCAGCTGGGGGGGGGGGGAGGGGGCGGGTGGTGTGACGAACTGGGAGATTGGGATTGACATGTATACACTGATGTGTATAAAACGGATGACTAATAAGAACCTGCTGTATAAAAAAATAAACAAAATAAAATTCAGAAATTAAAAAAACCAAAAAAACAAAAAACAGATTAATAACAACTTATCTTATATTAACTATCTACTCAGTTAAAGTTTTTAAAAATGTATGGGAAAAATACTAAGGGAAGAAAATATCCCAACACTATGTAAAGGGTCCAAAATTAAAATTACTTTGTACATAATTTATACAACTTTTGTTATATTTATATTTAAGCATTTAATAATTTTAAGACTATTGAAAGTGGTATATTTTATGATTTTATTTTTAATTGCCTGTTGCTTATATATAGAAATACAGCTGATTTTGTGTATATTGCTCTTATGTTCCACAACACTGCTAAACTCATTTTTAAGATCTAGTAGGATTTTTGTACTTTCTATAGGATTTTCTATATAACTGACTATGATACCTGCAAAAAAAGACAGATTTACTTCTTACTTTCAAATTTAGATGTATTTTATTGAACTTACATATATACTGTATTTTATGGTAAATTATGTTGGTTTTTCAAATGTTAAATTGATTCTGAACTACTGTGATAAACCTCGAAGGATCATATAATGTATTAAGCTTTTGATATATTTTTAATATGATTTGCTAAGATTTTGCTTTACAATTACATCTATGAACATGAAAAAAAAAAAAAGGAAACTGTTTTAAATACTGAGGTCAGAAAATGACATTTAATGTGACCTCACTTTTACTTAACCAGAGCAATTCCAGGAGAAAGGAGGGGTGGAAATCCAATTGGAGTGAACTGACCAGAGAACAGGTGGCGAGGAATAGAGTCAATATGTACAGAATATACTTCATAAAATGCTCACTGTGAGGGGACTTCCCTGGTGGTCCAGTGGTTAAGACTCCAAGATTCCACTGCAGGGGGCGCAGGACCCTGAATGCCATGTGGTGTGGCCAAAATCAATCAATCAATCAATCAATCAAAAAATAAAATGCTCACTGTGAAAGGGAGGAAAAAAATAGGGTGAGAAACATGAGCAAAGGTAGATTCAAGATATTTATAACTGCCTTTTTTGTTTCATCTTTTTTAAGGAAAGATATTCCTTTGGTTTTCTTGTTAATGAAAATGATCTAGTACAATAGGAAATATTTAGATTTCTGACTGGAGATTATTTCAGGAATGAATTCCCTAAGGGGCCTAGAGGGTATGAGAATTAGAGAAAAATTGGCGAAGTCGTACAAAACTTTGACAGGAACAGGAAATACAATTTTCCTCATAAGAGGCTTGAAGGCAGGAAATACTAGAGGCTGGTAGTGTAGTATTGCAGATATGAAGCATTTTAGGAGTCTTGTTTATATGAATTTTTAAAAATGAATTATGAGGTAAATCTCAGAGGAGAAACAGAGCATTGAATTATTCCAAGTTTATAAAGAGGAAAGAAGGTCTGAACTATTCTCATTAGATAGGAACAAATATTTCCCAGAAAAATGTAGAAGGACTAAAAGTGACATGTTTTATTTATTTATTTGATTATTTTATACCCCAACCGTATTCGAAGTATTTAACAATAAGCAGTCAGGATTTCTGGAATTCTTAGAAATCAAATGAATACTTCAGCATATAAACTAATGACTAACCTAAGATTTTGAAGTGAGTTTACTTCTTTTTAAATATAGATATAAAGACTTAGACTGAGTTTTTCTAACAGCAATATTTAAAATGAGATGTTTAAAACTTCTTCTAAAATTAATTACAGACTTGTTTTAATTCGGCAATTTTCTCCCCTATGAAAGGAACAATGTGATTTTGTCTCTTCCTGGGTTAACTTCATGCCTGAGCTTGTTGAACTATTCCTTTAGCCCTACTGCATCTGCCTCCACGACAGGCATATGTTCCCAGAGATTTTGTCTATTTTAATCTAATATTTTGTCTTTCGCATGTACATTAATTTTGAAAATATATACGTTGGTCTAATACTAAACTTTCCTCTTTCTTGCTTTTCAATACCTCTTACTCTGTTTTTCTAATACAAATCTGCCTAATCTGTGTTCTAAGCTTTGCACATAATGATGTTAATCACATAATGATTTTAATCACAGTGAATTGGAAATAAGTTCAATGAACTAGTAGTAAACGATAAAGTACATCATGGAGGAATGCAACCTCATGTAGTCATTGAAATAAAACAATATTTATGAAGAGCTCCAAAATCCGGAGATTTTTGTTACAATGCTAGATGAAAAAGCATGACACAAATTACATTGAAGTACTGCTTAATATTTCCTCCTTTGTTCCAAAGAACTTAAGCTAGCTTGCAAAATCTCATATTATTAAACACAGCAAAAATATATTAAACTTGGGAAATGATTAAAAAGGAAATATTATTAGGGAAAATAAAGTGAAACATTAGTCAATTTTACTTCCAAAAATCTGTCAAAGATGTTATACACATTTGCCGTATTTGGACACATAATTTACCCTAAGCATCCTCAAAAACAGGTATGCCTAATAAAAACCAAGTTCAGTTACATAATGTAGAGCATCTGCTAGAGAAAGCAAACCAGCTGCTGTAGGGAAAGACAGCTAAACTTGACATGTCACCTGCTAGACTTTTCTGTGCTGTCTCAGACTCCTTATCACTTGTGGGGCAAATTTAGTTCTCTTCAGTAGGAAGGGAGATGAAACGGAAGAGAAAAGTGTAACCAGCTTTCTTAAAAACACTACTGTCATAAATATACAACTGAAAAGAGTTGAATTATTCTCTGGTTCATCAAGAGACAATCCCAAAGATCTCGACTCATTTATTTGCATTCAAGTGAAAATTACTTCTACTGCTGCTGGTGGTGATGATGGTGATTAACTATTGTCTCCACAATATTGTTTAAACAGAAAGAATAAGCCACTGATATGTTGACCTACAATCATACTCTCTCACTAAATGAACTATAGTGACCTTGACATGTGAAGGATGAAGGTACAGCCCCACAACTCCATGACCCCACACCCTTGGGACCAGAAATATTTTTTAATCCGTTTTTTACAATTTTTGGTAAATAATACAATATATAAATTACGTGCTATGTTACACTTCATAAACAAACCTATTAATATTTCTGCAGGGAAGCAAGTGGATATTCTCACTTGGTTGGATGAAAAAAGACTACAAATAACATAATAGCATCACAGTTTAAAGCATGATTTGCTACCAAATAAAGTTACAAATACTACAAACAAACTTATTTTTTGCCATTTTTACTTTTTATTTAGGAATAGTAGGTATGGGGTCTTGACCTGAGCGTTCTGTGTAGGGTTGTTATGAAGGTTAAGTGTGGGGATTTAAGTCATTTGATTGATGCTTGCTATGTGCTCATATACATTATGTATTTTGTCTGAGTTTCTGGCAGGCCCCAGGTCCCATCCAGCTTGCTATTTTTATTGCAAACAGGGAATGTAGGACATATATACATGTACACACAGCTGTTTTTCTATCTCTGATTCATCTATCAGCTATCTACATACGTACATAAAATATAAATATTTGATAGAATCTATTCTCTTTCTCTCTCTCTCTCCTCTCTCTCTGTCTTTCTGCATGTTTTAGATACCTTTAGAAACTCTCCTACTTCAGAAATAACAACTGTTGATACTCTATTTGCAACACATTATTATATTTCTCAGCTCCCTATGATAGTATTTATTTCTTACTATTTTAACTTATTCACAAGATTTCCAACTGATCTGCACTAAAAACATAACTATAAAACTCTAAACAGTCACCATTATCAACCTCAAATAGCACTCCTCAATATTTTTATTAAAAATGATTTGACCTGATTAATTATACACATCAACTGAAGATTTATACACAGTTGAAGATCCACTGATAGGCTGAGTTTTTGTTGTGCTCCCCTGTCTGTGGTGAGAAATCTAATTGCATGTGTTTCTGCATTGCTTAAATCATTATTATTCTTTATAAATCCACAACAGTATGTACTAAGGTATATTTGCCAAGGAATAATGAGTCTTCTTTCACTATAATAGAACCCACTCCATTAAGGAAAATGCTCATTAGTAATGTGTTTGTTTGTGCCTTGAGTGAGGACTACATTATGAATCATTATTTCATTTTAGAGCAGATGATGTATGAAAAATTCCAGGAAAACTTCAAGCCATCATCATTTGGGCTAATCCAAGTGATTCTAAAAAAAGCATTTTAACATCACAATTTTACATGTAATGGACCAAGAAGAGCGAAATCTTGTTTCTCATTTGCAAGCCTGCTGTGATCAGCTTCCTACAGTCACAGGAACTGAGGAAAATTGGCCAGAAATATCCTTTGGAAGGGGGTGGAGTGAAGTTTGCTGTCATGAAGGACATTGCCTCATACAGAGCAATTATTATGAATGGCTCTTGCAAAAATGAGCTCTGGTGCCACTAGCATAGATGGAGCGTTAGACCGACTAGATAATTTGTTTAGTGCACTTACTCTTACATAGTTTTAGAAAACAAACATATCTGAAACATCATATGAATACAGTTGTCTCTAAATGTCATTGAAATCATTTTAAAATGATTTTATGAGTAATGGTAATTTTTTTTCTGTTTTCGAACACATTGCGATGTTGAGTAAATTGCGATTTACTCACCTGAGCTTCACACAACCCTAGGAAGTAGGCACAATGTATATCACCGTATTACTGTGGAGGAAAGAGAGTGTGGAAAGATGAAATACCTTGCTTAATATCTCAAGCCAGGATTAAAATTCTAAAGGTCATGATCATAACCACTAAGCAATAGATATACTTGTTCATCTCGAAAAAAAAAATCAGATTTTTTTTTAGTTAATTAATTAATTTATTTATTATTTTTTTATATTTATTTTTGGCTGTGTTGGGTCTTCGTTTCTTTGCGAGGGCTTCCTCTAGTTGCGGCAAGCGGGGCCCACTCTTCATCGCGGTGCACGGGCCTCTCACTGTCGGGGCCTCTCTCTTTTTTTTTTTTTTTTTAAATTTTATTTACTTATTTATTTATGGCTGTGTTGGGTCTTCGTTTCTGTGCGAGGGCTTTCTCCAGTTGCGGCAAGCGGGGGCCACTCTTCATCGCGGTGCGCGGGCCTCTCACTATCGCGGCCTCTCTTGTTGCGGAGCACAGGCTCCAGACGCGCAGGCGCAGTAATTGTGGCTCACGGGCCCAGCTGCTCCGCGGCATGTGGGATCTTCCCAGACCAGAGCTCGAACCCGTGTGCCCTGCATTGGCAGGCAGATTCTCAACCACTGCGCCACCAGGGAAGCCCGAAAATCAGATTTAAAAGTATGGAGCAGACCTTAAGCTAGAGACACTTTTTGATATTAAGGCAAAAGTCTGGGATTGTGGAATGGAGATCAAATCAGAGTTTTAAAATAGATCAGTAAATCAAGTCATCGCCTTTTTAAAATCTTAATATTACACGTATTACCTCATATTTTTTACTTCTTTTTATGTTTTCTACTTTTTCCAAAACCAATTTGGGCCAAAAAATAGTGGAATAAGATGGGCAGGTATAAGTAAGGGCTATGCTAAATTATAACACTACCTGAGTCAGCTTCCACTTCCAGCCCATATGGATGAACACAGAACAGGTTTAACTAGTTGACAGTGCTAGAAACTGAATAAGTAGTTGTCTGAGTGGAGAAGGGGCACAGGAAGGGGAGAAATAAACTTCAAAAGGGTATGAGGAAACTCTTGGAGGTGATGATTTATTCAGAATCTTGATTGTGCTGATACTTTCACAGATGTAAAAGGGAAGAACTTAAGACATAAATTTGAGAGTTATCTTCATATAGCTGGCATTTGACATATTGAAAGTGGGTGGGATAACCAAGAAGCTGTGAGTTTTGAAATTTTCATCTTCCTGGATATTGAAATCACTAAGAGTTATCAAAGTAGAAATTATGAGAATTAGACATCTAATCAAGAATTATAGTCGTAGAATGAGAAGCCAGCTTGGGTATCTGAAAATGTCTGCAATATGAAGAGATACAGGATGGTTTACTCTGATGACAGAAGATGCAGACCTGAATGTTTTAAGGAAGAATAGAATAAGGAGGTTCTAGAAGTAGCATTGGGGAGCAAAGCACAGAGATTCAGATACTAACAATTTAAAATCAATGAAGTGCACAGAAAAGGCACAGGTATATGAGTAGAGAAGTGCAGCAGGTACTGCAGAGTCATTGGATTATACCGCATTTTTGCAGAAAGTTTTGTATATTAAGATAGTTGAAGATTCTAATTGAGTAGCTTGGCTTTAAATTGTATTCCCTTAGACTCTATGTACCTGAAATTTACTCTCAGATTATGTCTGTTATTCTTATTTTGAGGAAAATAAAATGTTAACCCTATAGTTATGAAAAATCATTTTTCCAATATAAAAAGTTAACACAACCCAGGGCAATAGGTAGTGTGTTAATTACTAATAGCCACAGAGAATTTAGATTACATTAGACTTAACATCTGCATCAATCAAAGTGTGGTTAGCCAGAAGCAATAATATCTACTGCTATACTGAAAAGTACTGGTTTCTGGTTCACTACTGTATTGTAAAGAGAGTAAATAAAGAACAAGAGAAGACATCACATTTTAATCCCACTAATCCAAGTTGACAGTTTTATTGATTAAAGATCAAGCATTACTTATTTAGTAATATTTACTAAATGACTATGTATTTTAGTCATTTAGTCTACAGAGCACAAATGCAAATGAAACCAAAGGATTAGCTGAACTAGAAAAATGAAAGTGAGCTCCACAGATAGCACATGAAAAAAATGTGAAAATAATTCATTCCAATGACTGATTCCTAATATTTGAAACTTCCACCAATAACTAGCCCAAAATGCACACATAGAAATATATGTGTTACTTTTATACATAATTAGCAACACCATAACATTATATAGACAAAGGATGAATATTTGTCTTATTGCATAAGTGTCACACTTTTGAATGAATGCTAGCATGATAACAGTTTCCACCTCAGGGCTCTTGTAGCTGGGATGTTATTCCCCAGTTTCTGGGCATGATGGGTTTCTTCTTGTCTTTCACCCTAGTTGTATGTCTATTACCTTAGTACAAATACTACTTATGTGAGTTACAGAGATTATTCAAACTATATAATAAATTCCATAATCAAACAGCAAGATTCAAATTGATTCTTAAATTATAAGCATTGAAGGGGTTTTCTTTCTCTTCTGTATAATTTTCCTTTCTGTCACAAAGTTCAGCAATACCAATATCTAGAGGCCTCCATTGGATCTAATGGTTAGCTGTAGATGGTCTACTTTGTGGATCACTTTGGCAATATTTTAATTCCATGCAGATGTTCCTCTCCAACCTAGAACCATTTTGAACCTCCACTGACATTCCTTTAATTGTTTTTTGTCAAAGAATTTGTTGACAAGTTCTGAAATAAATTTTTATTATCCTGAGAAAAAGTTGATTACAAACGTAAGCCACTGCCATAAATAAACCAAACATTTTACCAACTCAATTTTCAATAAAATGTCTATTTTCTTATTCTCCTTTTAATTTGTTTCATGATTGCTAATGCTTAATCTAAACAAATCAATTTATAGAATGTTCTAATAATGTTACCGGCTGATCTTAACTCTAAAATGAGCCAGAAATACAACGTCTCTGGCATGGCAGTATGAGATAGGAAAATACATTAAAATATTCCTCTGACTTAATGAGGATTTTTATGTGGAACTACATGTTGTTGATTGTTGTTTATTAAGTGTAAATGAAGAAATAACTTAAATTTCTTTAAATTCAGGTGAATGAGGTAGAAAAAGGTAAAATTTTATTTGCTTCACTTCTGAGAATGCTTTACTTGTGAATTTAGTGTATTTAGATAATTTCTAAGTTAAAGAGCCAATGAACGTGCTACTTCCAAGTAAAACTACAAAGATCACTTTGGATGGGTAATTTTAAGTATTCACTTTGCTTCAAAAATTGCGAGTAATAATTTAAAAATCAGACTAGCAAAACATAGGATGTCATAGGCAGGCAGCATTCCACATTAGTGTTGTGTAGAAAAAGAAATGCTAGCCTGACAGAAAGGAAATGCTATGAGGTCACTATAAGAAAGAAAGAAAAATAATGATGCATTGTTTAAAAGAATGAAAACGTTACAAAAGTTCAATGTTTCATATATTTAGAAATCATATTCCAAAACCTATTTTTATTTTGGTATTTTTATTGCAGTCTTCCATTGCAAATAGGTAGATCATTAGAAGAATATAAAGCTAGGTCAGAATGAAAGATGGATTATGTTTATAGATTCAATTTTGAGCTGAGCTATATAGTATTGAAGATGAAAGAATAATGATTACTAATTTTAGTATATCACTTTAGAGTTAAGAGATCTTCTTAAGCGGTCTTATTTGACATTCAAAATGACCTTGTCTGATGGTCATTGATTTCATCCTCCTTTTACTTGTGAAAAATTAGGAAGAAATATTGAGCAAATCATCTGAAATCATGCAGCCAATGATTACTAGAGTTTGGACTTGATACCAGGTCTCCTGAATTTGGACCCAAGGACTGTCATATATGCAGTGGAGAGAACAACCACTAGAGATATGAAAGTCTAAATAAATACCGCTGCAGTTTTTAATGTTATGTATTCAAAGTATGAGTGAAGTCTAGATTTTGTTGTTGTTCTTGCTTGGTGTTTTATGTTTGTTTGTTTGTTTCTTGTCTATTCCAGTGGCAAAATCTCTTGCAATATATATAGTTTGGCCGCCATGATTCTTGTAGCATTCAGAAGGCAACCTTAGTGTTACTAATAATTTCACTGTGATTATACAAATTATAATTTCTCTCTGTTTACACTCTGTTTTGAAAACAATTAGGAGGCAGTTAAATGATTTTTCAGGTACCTGTAAAATATAAGAGCCACTCTTTTGGGTTCTGCACCCAATTTTACCATGGGGAGGGGAGCTTCCCCCATACCACCAAGCAATTCTCCAGACACTAGCTGGGCATTCTACAATTCAATTCAGTTTAACTCAATTCATACACCATTTACCTGATCTACCCAGAGACAGCATCAGATTCCATAAGTTAAGAGTTCAGCCTTACCAGACTGCCCCACCCCACATACCTGAGACACCAAGCACAAGCCCAGGTGTCACCTGTGCTTCTGACTGACTGACTGTAGATCAATGTTTCCCACAACCTCGTCCTTGGGTTCTATTATTTGCTAGAGTGGTTCACAGAACTCAGGAAACCCATTTATTCACCAGATTACCAGTTTTTTAATAAAAAGATATAACTCAGGAACTGCCAGATATGTAGAGCAAGGCATGGGGAAAGGGTGAGAGCTTCCCTTCGCTCTGAGAACACCACTCTCCCCAAACCTTCACGTGTTCACCAACCCAGAAGCTCTCCCACACCCAGTTCTTTTGGATGTTCGTGGAGGCTTCATGACTTAGGCAAGATTGAATAACTCATTGGCCACTGGTGACCTCTTCAATTTCTAGTCCCTCTCCCTTCTCTAGATGTCCTGGGGTGGGACTGAATGCTCCAACCCTCTAACCGCAATGTTGGTTCCCCTGACAACCAGCCCCCATCCTTAGGTGCTTCCAAAAGTCACCCAGTTGTGTTAACATAAACCCAGTTGTGGCACAAAAGAGCTTGTTATGAATGACAAGACGCCTATTTCACCTTTATGGCTCTGAAGAGTTTTTTAGGAATTGAGGACAAAAGACTAAATATTATCACAAAAGTGCTACCATTGCTCTTATTTCTCAAGAAATTCCTCTTGCCCCATTATCTCTACATGGCATGACAAACATTTGGTTACCAAGCATTTGTTCTTCCTGTCTCCCTATAAATTGTATTCCTCCTCTTTGGAATCCCAGACCCCTACCTCTTCTCCTTAGCTCAGGATGGCACACAAGCCTTAACTGCCCGTCTTGGATCTTCTCAATTCTATGTGAGGCTCCACATACACAAAATTTCATTTTTTTTCCCCCTGTTAATGTCTTATGTCAACTTAATTATTAGACCAGGCGAAAGAACCTACAAGAATAGAGGAAAAATATTTTCTCTTCAACAGTACTAATATCAATTTTTTAGTTATGGACATTGTACTATAGTTTTATAAGTGGTTATCACTAGCCAAAGTTTGGTAAAAGTTACAATGTAATTGATGTAGTCCTTTTGGAACTTGACATGATTATGTAATTACTTCAAAATACAAAATTGAAAAAAATTCTCAAATGTAAAACAATGTTTCTTCTTATGAGCTAGCCTTTTTACATAGTACAAAAGCCTGCTAAAATGATGTAATCTGAAATATAACAAATATATCAGCTTAGATAATTATAAAACCCAAACATTATGCAGAAAATAAGATATATATTTTAAAATTTCTTAAGTATTCTTTTATCCATGGATGAATAAAATATTTATTCAAAAGTTAAGTCTGAAATAGAATCCTTTATTCAGTCTTTCTTCAATGAACATTAGTTGAAAGCTCACTAAGTGCTTAGAGTTTATTGGATAACCATTGCTTGGATTGCTTTTTGGAATGATGAAATAGCTATATAAGAAAACTATGGGAGGATTGGAGAAGATGGCAGAAGAGTAAGACGCGGAGATCACCTTCCTTCCCACAGATACAGTAGAAATACATCTACACGTGGAACTGCTCCTACAGAACACCCACTGAATGCTGGCAGAAAACGTCCGACCTCCAAAAAGGCAAGAAACTCCCCCCGTACTTGGGTAGGGCAAAAGAAAAAAGAAATAACAGAGACAAAAGAATAGGGACGGGACCTGCACCAGTGGGAGGGAGCCATGAAGAAGGAAAGGTTTCCACGCACTAGGAAGCCCCTTCGTGGGCGGAGACTGCGGGTGGCGGAGGGGGAAGCTTCGGAGCCACGGAGGAGAGCGCAGCCACAGGGGTGCGGAGGGCAAAGCGGAGAGGTTCCCGCACAGAGGCTCGGCGCCGAGCAGCACTCACCAGCCCGAGAGGCTTGTCTGCTCCCCTGCCGGGGCGGGCAGGGCTGGGAGCTGAGGCTCGGCTTCGGTCAGATCGCAGGGAGAGGACTGGGGCTGGCGGCGTGAACACAGCCTGAAGGGGTTAGCGCACCACAGCTAGCCGGGAGGGAGACCGGGAAAAGGTCTGCAGCTGCCGAAGAGGCAAGAGACTTTTTCTTGCCTCTTTGTTTCGCTGCGCGCAAGGAGAGGGGATTCAGAGCGCCGCCTAAATGAATTCCAGACACGGGCGCGAGCCGCGACGATCAGCGCGGACCCCAGAGACGGGCGTGAGACGCTGGGGCTGCTGCTGCCGCCTCCAAAAAGCCTGTGTGTGAGCACAGGTCACTCTCCACACCGCCCCTCCTGGTAGCCTGTGCAGCCCGCCACGGCCAGGGTCCCGGGATCCGGGGACAACATCCCTGGGAGAACGCACTGCGCGCCTCAGGCTGGTGCAACGTCACGCCGGCCTCGGCCGCCGCAGGCTCGCCCCGCCTCCTCTGTACCCCTCCCTCCCCGCGGCCTGGGTGAGCCAGAGCCCCCGAAGCAGCTGCTCCTTTAACCCCGTCCTGTCTGGGCGGGGAACAGACGCCCTCAGGCGACCTACACGCAGAGGCGGGTCCAAATCCAAAGCTGAACCCCAGGAGCTGTGCGAACAGGGAAGAGAAGGGGAAATCTCTCCCAGCAGCCTCAGAAGCAGCGGATTAAAGCTCCACAAACAACTTGATGTGCCTGCATCTGCTGAACACCTGAACAGACAACGAATCAGCCCAAATTCAGGAGGGGGACTCTGGGAGCAGGAGATATTAATTTTTCCCCTTTTCCTTTTTTTTGTGAGTGTATATGTATATGCTTCTGGGTGAGATTTTGTCTGTATAGCTTTGCTTTACAATAGCTTTATTTTACTTCACTATATTATAGCCTCTTTCTTTCTTTCTTTCTATTTTTTCTCCCTTTTACTCTGAGCTGTGTGGACGAAAGGCTCTTGGTGCTCCAGCCAGGCATCAGGGCCGTGCCTCTGAGGTGGGAGAGCCAACTTCAGAACACTGGTCCACAAGAGACCTCCCAGCTCCACGTAATACCAAACGGCAAAAATCTCCCAGAGATCTCCATCTCAACATCAAGACCCAGCTTCACTCAACGACCAGCAAGCTACAGTGCTGGACACCCTATGCCAAACAACTAGCTAGACAGGAACACAGCCCCATCCATTAGCAGAGAGGCTGCCTAAAATCATAATAAGGCCACAGACACCCCAAAATACACCACCAGACGTGGACGTGCCCACCAGAAAGACAAGATCCAGCCTCATCCACCAGAACTCAGGCACTAGTTCCCTCCACCAGGAAGCCTACACAACCCACTGAACCAACCTTAGCCACTGGGGACAGATACCAAAAACAACGGGAACTACGAACATGCAGCCTGTGAAAAGGAGACCCCAAACACAGTAAGATAAGCAAAATGAGACGACAGAAAAACACACAGCAGATGAAGGAGCAGGGTCAAAACACACTGGACTTAACAAATGAAGAGGAAATAGGTAGTCTACCTGAAAAAGAATTCAGAATAATGATAGTAAGGATGATCCAAAATCTTGGAAATAGAATAGACAAAATGCAAGAAACATTTAACAAGGATGTAGAAGAACTAAAGAGGAACCAAGCAATGATGAAAAACACAATAAATGAAATTAAAAATACTCTAGATGGGATCAATAGTAGAATAACTGAGGCAGAAGAAAGGATAAGTGACCTGGAAGATAAAATGGTGGAAATAACTACTACAGAGCAGGGTAAAGAAAAAAGAATGAAAAGAACTGAGGACAGTCTCAGGGACCTCTGGGACAACATTAAACGCACCAACATTCGAATTATAGGGGTCCCAGAAGAAGAAGAGAAAAAGAAAGGGACTGAGAAAATTTTTGAAGAGATTATAGTTGAAAACTTCCCTAATATGGGAAAGGAAATAGTTAATCAAGTCCTGGAAGCACAGAGAGTCCCATACAGGATAAACCCAAGGAGAAACACGCCAAGACACATATTAATCAAACTGTCAAAAATTAAATATAAGGAAAACATATTAAAGGCAGCAAGGGAAAAACAACAAATAACACACAAGGAAATCCCCATAAGGTTAACATCTGATCTCTCAG
This sequence comes from Balaenoptera acutorostrata, assembly GCF_949987535.1. Classification (NCBI taxonomy): domain Eukaryota; kingdom Metazoa; phylum Chordata; class Mammalia; order Artiodactyla; family Balaenopteridae; genus Balaenoptera; species Balaenoptera acutorostrata. The sequence goes on from NC_080064.1 coordinate 192,370,140, forward strand.
CAGAAACTCTGCAAGCCAGAAGGGAGTGGCAGGATATACTTAAAGTCATGAAGGAGAAAAACCTACAACCAAGATTACTCTACCCAGCAAGGATCTCATTCAGATTCGATGGAGAAATTAAAACCTTTACAGACAAGCAAAAGCTGAGAGAGTTCAGCACCACCAAACCAGCTTTACAACAAATGCTAAAGGAACTTCTCTAGGCAAGAAACACAAGAGAAGGAAAACACCTACAATAACAAACCCAATACATTTAAGAAAATGGGAATAGGAACATACATATCGATAATTACCTTGAATGTAAATGGATTAAATGCTCCCACCAAAAGACACAGGCTGGCTGAATGGATACAAAAACAAGACCCATATATATGCTGTCTACAAGAGACCCACTTCAGACCTAGAGACACATACAGACTGAAAGTGAGGGGATGGAAAAAGATATTCCATGCAAATGGAAATCAAAAGAAAGCTGGAGTAGCAATTCTCATATCAGACAAAATAGACTTTAAAATAAAGACTATTACAAGAGACAAAGAAGGACACTATATAATGATCAAGGGATCGATCCAAGAAGAAGGTATAACAATTGTAAATATTTATGCACCCAACATAGGAGCACCTCAATACATAAGGCAAATACTAACAGCCATAAAAGGGGAAATTGACAGCAACACAATCATAGTAGGGGACTTTAACACCCCACTTTCACCAATGGACAGATCATCCAAAATGAAAATAAATAAGGAAACACAAGCTTTAAATGATACATTAAACAAGATGGACTTAATTGATATTTATAGGACATTCCACCCAAAAACAACAGAATACACATTTTTCTCAAGTGCTCATGGAACATTCTCCAGGATAGATCATATCTTGGGTCACAAATCAAGCCTTGGTAAATTTAAGAAAATTGAAATCGTATCAAGTATCTTTTCCGACCACAATGCTATGAGACTAGATATCAATTACAGGAAAAGATCTGTAAAAAATACAAACACATGGAGGCTACACAATACATTACTTAATAACGAAGTGATTACTGAAGAAATCAAAGGGGAAATCAAATAATACCTAGAAACAAATGACAATGGAGACACGACGACCCAAAACCTATGGGACGCAGCAAAAGCAGTGCTAAGAGGGAAGTTTATAGCAATACAAGCCTACCTCAAGAAACAGGAAACATCTCGAATAAACAACCTAACCTTGCACCTAAAGCAATTAGAGAAAGAAGAACAAAAAAACCCCAAAGCCAGCAGAAGGAAAGAAATTATAAAGATCAGGTCAGAAATAAATGAAAAAGAAATGAAGGAAACAATAGCAAAAATCAATGAAACTAAAAGCTGGTTCTTTGAGAAGATAAACAAAATTGATAAACCATTAGCCAGACTCATCAAGAGAAAAAGGGAGAAGACTCAGATCAATAGAATTAGAAATGAAAAAGGAGAAGTAACCACTGACACTGCAGAAATACAAAAGATCATGAGAGATTACTACAAGCAACTATATGCCAATAAAATGGACAACCTGGAAGAAATGGACAGATTCTTAGAAATGCGCAACCTGCCGAGACTGAACCAGGAAGAAATAGAAAATATGAACAGACCAATCACAAGCACTGAAATTGAAACTGTGATTAAAAACCTTCCAACAAACAAAAGCCCAGGACCAGATGGCTTCACAGGTGAATTCTATCAAACATTTAGAGAAGAGCTAACACCTATCCTTCTCAAACTCTTCCAAAATATTGCAGAGGGAGGAACACACCCAAACTCATTCTACGAGGCCACCATCACCCTGATACCAAAACCAGACAAAGATGTCACAAAGAAAGAAAACTACAGGCCAATATCACTGATGAACACAGATGCAAAAATCCTCAACAAAATACTAGCAAACAGAATCCAACAGCACATTAAAAGGATCATACACCATGATCAAGTGGGGTTTATCCCAGGAATGCAAGGATTCTTCAATATACGCAAATCAATCAATGTGATACACCATATTAACAAATTGAAGGAGAAAAACCATATGATCATCTCAATAGATGCAGAGAAAGCTTTCGACAAAATTCAACACCCATTTATGATAAAAGCCCTGCAGAAGGTAGGCATAGAGGGAACTTTCCTCAACATAATAAAGGCCATATATGACAAACCCACAGCCAACATTGTCCTCAATGGTGAAAAACTGAAACCATTTCCACTAAGATCAGGAACAAGACAAGGTTGCCCACTCTCACCACTATTATTCAACATAGTTTTGGAAGTGTTAGCCACAGCAATCAGAGAAGACAAAGAAATAAAAGGAATCCAAATCGGAAAAGAAGAAGTAAAGCTGTCACTATTTGCAGATGACATGATACTATACATAGAGAACCCTAAAGATGCTACCAGAAAACTCCTAGAGCTAATCAATGAATTTGGTAAAGTAGCAGGATACAAAATTAATGCACAGAAATCTCTTGCATTTCTATACACTAATGACGAAAAATCTGAAAGTGAAATTAAGAAAACACTCCCATTTACCATTGCAACAAAAAGAATAAAATATCTAGGAATAAACCTACCTAAGGAGACAAAAGACCTGTATGCAGAAAATTATAAGACACTGATGAAAGAAATTAAAGATGATACAAATAGATGGAGAGATATACCATGTTCCTGGATTGGAAGAATCAACATTGTGAAAATGACTCTACTACCCAAAGCAATCTACAGATTCAATGCAATCCCTATCAAACTACCACTGGCATTTTTCACAGAACTAGAACAAAAAATTTCACAATTTGTATGGAAACACAAAAGACCCCAAATAGCCAAAGCAATCTTGAGAACGAAAAATGGAGCTGGGGCAATCAGGCTCCCTGACTTCAGACTATATTACAAAGCTTCAGTAATCAAGACAGTTTGGTATTGGCACAAAAACAGAAATATAGATCAATGGAACAGGATAGAAAGCCCAGAGATAAACCCACACACATATGGTCAACTTATCTTTGATAAAGGAGGCAAGCATATACAGTGGAGAAAAGACAGCCTCTTCAATAAGTGGTGCTGGGAAAATTGGACAGGAACATGTAAAAGTATGAAATTAGAACACTCCCTGACACCATGCACAAAAATAAACTCAAAATGGATTAAAGACCTAAGTGTAAGGGCAGACACTATCAAACTCTTAGAGGAAAACATAGGCAGAACACTCTATGACATACATCACAGCAAGATTCTTTTTGATCCAGCTCCCAGAGAAATGGAAATAAGAACACAAATAAACAAATGGGACCTAATGAAACTTAAAAGCTTTTGCACAGCAAAGGAAACCATAAACAAGACCAAAAGACAACCCTCAGAATGGGAGAAAATATTTGCAAATGAAGCAACTGACAAAGGATTAATCTCCAAGATTTACAAGCAGCTCATGCAGCTCAATAACAAAAAAACGAACAACCCAATCCAAAAATGGGCAGAAGATCTAAATAGACATTTCTCCAAAGAAGATATACAGATGGCCTACAGACACATGAAAGAATGCTCAACATCATTAATCATTAGAGAAATGCAAATCAAAACTACAATGAGATATCACTCACACCGGTCAGAATGGCCATCATCAAAAAATCTAGAAACAATAAATGCTGGAGAGGGTGTGGAGGAAAGGGAACACTCTTGCACTGTTGGTGGGAATGTAAATTGATACAGCCACTATGGAGAACAGTATGGAGGTTCCTTAAAAAACTACAAATAGAACTACCATACGACCCAGCAATCCCACTACTGGGCATATACCCTGAGAAAACCATAAGTCAAAAAGAGTCATGTACCAAAATGTTCATTGCAGCTCTATTTACAATAGCCAGGACATGGAAGCAACCTAAATGTCCATCGACAGATGAATGGATAAAGAAGATGTGGCACATATATACAATGGAATATTACTCAGCCATAAAAAGAAATGAAATGGAGGTGTTTGTAATGAGGTGGATGGAGTTAGAGTCTGTCATACAGAGTGAAGTAAGTCAGAAAGAGAAAAACAAATACAGTATGCTAACACATATATACGGAATCTAAGGGAAAAAAAAAAAAAGGCCATGAAGAACCTAGTGGCAAGACGGGAATAAAGACACAGACCTACTAGAGAATGGACTTGAGGACACGGGGAGGGGGTGGGGTGAGATGTGACAGGGTAAGAGAGTGTCATGGACATATATACACTACCAAATGTAAAATAGATAACTAGTGGGAAGCAGCCTCATAGCACAGGGAGATCAGCTCGGTGCTTTGTGACCACCTAGAGGGGTGGGATGGGGAGGGTGGGAGGGAGGGAGATGCAAGAGGGAAGAGAAATGGGAACATATTGTATATGTATAACTGATTCACTTTGTTATAAAGCAGAAGCTAACACACCATTGTAAGGCAATTATACTTCAATAAAGATGTTTAAAAAAAAAAAAAAAAAGAAATCAAAGGAACCGATAAATGAAATTTGAAACATACAACGTGTTGCTACTATGAAATCCGAATGTGGGTGTAATTTGAATTTTATTAATTTTTAAAATTTGGTTTCTATTTAATTTGTACTTTTATAGTTTGGTAAAAATATAAGAAATTTTTATCTAAAAAAAAAAAAAAAAAAGAAAACTATGGCAGGGAAATTAGCAAAATGGGGTACTGGGAGGAGTAGACCTAAAATTTCACTATAAGTAACTATCATAGAGGCCAAATGAAACCTGAACTATTATATGTCAACAAGATCATAAAGAAGGATCAGACTCTGCTCACTCATAAGGTATAGCTTGTAACTTTATGGCCTCATTGTAAATGATATTGCATTTTTATGTTTGAATTTTTCAAATTAACTTAATACAAAGTAGCAACATAATAAATATTTTATAACAAATTGTCTTCTTATTCCTTTAATAAGAAGAATCAAATGGCCCCAGCTACTAGTAAAATCTTAATGGAAACTTTATAACTATTTGGGAATGTTATTCTTTTCCCTTTGTTGTCTGTATCAACTATTTACGTTTCTAGATTCTTTGATTTTGTAGATCTTTCTCCCATCACTTTTGAGATGAAGCTCCTCTATCTCAGAAAAACTTTTCTTGAAATAGATTATCTATTTAAAAAATACAATCATAATAACTAATATAATATAGAAAGTTGTTTTTGTCATTTATTCATACTAGTTTAACAGAAGAGGGCTTCTCCTATATAACAGGATTTGATTCTCAAGAGTAGTATTTTCCAGTAACTATGAATAACATTAAACATGCAAAATAAGTACTATTGAAAACATATGCGATATTTAGGGGAAATGAAACATTTTTGCAAGTGTAATTACAGAGAGTGCTTTGTTCCTTTTATGTTTTAGTTTTCCTCCACTTGTTTTGCCTTGAGTTGGAAAAAAATGCTTTTGATCATATTCCTTTTGTAGTGTTTTGGAAGCCTTTGGAGAGAGAGGAGTGTTGCACTTGTGAAATCATTTTTAGGGAAACTAGTATGTGAATCGTAAGAGCGCTGCACCCGTTCCCATTTTATTTTTCTGGCCAGTGTTCCTGAATTCAGCACTATGCAATTATAGTAACTGCCAAAATGAACACTAACTCAATAGAAATAAGAAAACGGGCCCACTGTTCTTGCTTTTGAAAAGTAATTACATAGTGTCATCAAGAAAATAAGAATCATCATGTAAAAAATACTAAATAGGAATACTGGAAAATTTTATGGCAGCACATGAAGCTATTTTGACTATTTTGTGTAAAACAGGTCAACAGGAACCATTCAACATAACGTGTCTGAAATATCTAAATATCTCTGAATTGCTTTTTTCCATTGTATTTCAGCTTTCTTAGAAAGTCAATTTTGCTCTGATATGAAGAGATAGAGGAAACATTTTTTAAAGTGTTTTTTAGTTTAGAAAGCCTGCCTTACATTCATCATCTCCATAACTAAACCTAGGATTATGTTTACTGCCCCTCGAAAATTAGTCTTCTCCAGCTTGTGTAGTTTTGCAGTTTCCAGCGCATAACTAGGTCCTTCTAGCAGTGATTTAAAAAACAAACAAACAAAAAACACTCTAGGGTTCCCAGGGACAGTTTCAACATTCATGGGAAAGGACCAGCTCTTATTCTAGCAATTTATGGGTGAGGTCCAGCCCACAATTTTATGAAGCGCCCCCTCAGAGGATCAGACAATCTCCCTGCTGTGTTTCTTCCTCTCCCTCAAGAGAGACAGCCCTCAAGAGAACTCTCCACTCATGAAGCGACACCAGGCTGGTAGATCAGATTTATCATTGTTTACTATTAAAGCAATTTTAAGTGTTTACAAGAATAGTTTACTTCAAAAGTTAAAGAAAAATATTAATGTAGATATTTCCATACTTTCATAAGGCATTCTGAACAACACAGTAGAAATCACACCTTGTTGGGAATTAGACTGAGGTTCTCATTGGTCATGTTTTTAATTTAAGGTCATGACTGCCTGGCATAGAGGTGGATCAAGACACTATAAGTCCCATTGGCTTTTATTAGCAACATATTCAAATTAGGGCACTGATTCTGTATGGAGACATACAGAACTACTGCAAGAGCATATAAAAATGGTAGATGCTGACTCCCTTCCACAGATCCAAAACGTCTCCTCCTAAAAGAACAGACATTAACCACTTTAGAACCACTGCCTGTTAGAGCGTGACTGGTTTTATTTGAGATGACTCAGCTGATGATACCTTCAGAAAGGAATTAAAAACAAAAACAAAACAACAACAACAAAAACAAAAACAAAACCTATAAATTTCTTTTTGTGTTAATTGTTGACCCATTCTAACTATATAACTTAGAGTGGAGAGAATTCCAACATTCTCCATATTCCTTTTCGGAAATATTTGATAACACTCACCAGTAATATCATCAAAGAGTTGTATGTTATTTGAGAAAAAAAATTTTGTCTGCCTTGTCAATTACTTCTAAGAATTACTCTATGAAATTTTTTCTCTAAAAAATCATTTATTTCATCTAAAATTTTTAATTTATTGACATAAAGTTATATATAATAGACTCTAAAAATTTGTCTGACTTTATTTTCCTCTTTTTGATTTCTCAGTTTATGTGTACCTATAAGTGATCAAATTTGCCAGTAGTTCTTTTGGGTTTCTTTTCCCCAAGAGACTAGCATTGGGTTTGACTGAACAATACTAAAGTTTTCTATTCTATTTAAAATTATTATTTTTTGTCTTTTAGGGTTTCCTCTGCCTTGAGTTTATTTTATAGAATAGATTTTCACAAAATAAATCTTGTTTTAGCATTAGCCAAATAGTAATTTTACACATTTTCTTTTTAAAATTTACATATTTTCCTGTTATGCTAATCATATCACACATAATATTTCTATTGCTAAAAATAATAATTTTAATTTTATTCTTGTTCAAGAATTATTTAGAATAGTGTATTTTATTTTGTTTAATGGTGAAATATAATTTTGGCTAACTTTTTGCATTTTGAAAAAGTATAGAGTAAAATTAGTCTTTTTCTTTTAAAATTACTTGACATTTCCTTTAAGATCTAGTACATGAAAACTGTCTATTAATGTTTCTATACATGTTTCAAAATAATGCAAATGCTGGGCTTGTGGGTATATGGTTCCATATACATTTATTAGATCAAGATTTTCAATTGTGTCAATCAAATTCTCTTTATCCTATTCTTTTTTTGCTGTTGTTTACTCTATCTTTTCTGAAAGAAGTATGTTCAATTTCTTCAATTTTATAGTGATTTTTTATTGCTATATTGCATATTTAGTTACATGCCTGAAGGTCCATGAATATTATGAATTCTTAGTATATGATCTCAAAACAATTGTCTTCGTCTGCTTGGCCTACCATAACAAAACACCATGGACTGAGCAGCTTAAACAATAGAAATTTACGTCTCACAATTCTGGAGGCTGGCAAGTCCAAGATCCAAGCACCATCAAGGTAGGGTTCATTATGAGGCTTCTTCTCTTAGCTTGGAGGCAGCTGCCATCTTGTAACGTGCTAACATGAGCCCTCCTTTGTGTATGAGTGGAAGGACAGAGACCAAACTCTCTGGGGTTCTTCTTATAAAGGAACTAATCCCATCCTATGAGGGCCCCACCCACATGACCTCATCTACCCTAATTACCTCCCAATAATCCCATCTTCAAATACCATCACATTGGGGATGGGGGCTTCTACATCTGAATTTGAGGAGAACACAAGCATTTAGTTCATAACGATAATCTGAAATATCCTTCTCTATTATATTAAAGTTTTTTCTCTAATTCTCTTTTGTCTGACAACATTAATATATCTGCTTGCTTTTTGTTAGCAATTAGCCTGGAATCTTTTGCAACCCTTCATTTTTAACTTTTCTCTATAACTATAATTTAGGTGAATCATTTGCAAAATGCATATGGTTGGATTCCTTTTTAAACCTATTTGCCTTTCACAAAGGAAATTTAACATATACAGATTTACTATATTTACTGATTCTTAGATTTATATCTACTATCTTAATTTATGTTTTATTCATCATATTTGCTTCTTATTTTTTCTACCTCTTTTGTATTTATTCTATTAGCTCCATGTCTAAGATATAAGATAGCAATATGCATTTCCATGTCATTTCATTTCTCTTTGGTTGTGATGTAAAAGTATAGCTAAGGCAGAAGTTTAGTTTTATAATTCTGGGATGGTCACAGTACATCAGGAGCAGAGGTGGGGACTACAGATGTTACAACTGGTATTAAATATTTGATATGTTTTACTCAAAAAGAGTTTAAGCCAATTTGAAAAAAAAAATTATATGATTGATCATGTGTCCTGGGTACAGCACAGAGGAGAACTTGCCAAATGTTTTCTATTTAGCATTCAAGTTTTGCTAAATGTTTGCCGTTTTATTGCAGTCTTCCATGACCTCTTTTTTTTTTTAAGTTGCAAACCAACATAAATAGCAAGCACAAATTTTTAGCAGTTTTGTTTACTGATTTTCATCCAGTTCCTGGAAAAGTGCCTGGTAGATAATAAGAGCTAACAAAAAAATGATTTAATAAATAAATTGAAAGTTTTAAAAATACTGAAAAATGTTGGAGCTTAGGTAGTCTCTACATATGAAGGAGGAAAGCACATCTCAGCTGTGATATCTCCATATGAACTGCTTAATTTCTTTGAAGTATATTTCATGTGATTAATACAAATGGAAATATAATTAGTTGGACTCTACTTGTTTCTCTACATTTATCATATAGATTAAGAAAAACAAAATTATCTGAAGAAAATTGATTGTATGTGTCCCCTCTGCTTCTTTTATGATGTTACATAAAGAATTTCCTCTGACACAGAGGAAAGTTTAAAATGCTGAAAAACTAATATCGTTTTTGGCAATGATAACATAGTTTTCTACCATGTCCTTAAATGTCTCAATAAACTATAGTTTCCATAATATTATTAGAGTTAAGTGCCTATTTAAACATTCTATAATTTTTTTCCTGAGGTTCTTATTTTTAGAATTTTAAGTAGAACATATAATTCTTAGGTTACTACTGGTCTGATTTAGTTCTATTTGCCTTGATTTATATAACAAAACTAAATATGATGTTGAAGGATAGATTTTTTTAAAAAGACTCTATTGTGTTCTTCTTCAAAATGTTCTCTCTGTTCTAAGCCTTTCAGCCTAATATTAAAGATCCTATTCCCTCTTGGACCAATTTAATCAGGATTTGCCCACACTACCCCAAGGGAACTTTTTATCAAGGCCACCATTGGTTTCCATGTTATTAAATTCAATGATCTGTTCTCATCTTACTGTCAACAGAATTTGATATAGGAAATCAGCCCTACTGTTTTTCACTCAACCTAAAAAAAACTCATACTTTCTTGAATTAAGCCCTGCTTCCCTGTTTACTTCTTCTGGTCTCTTTACCTCTTCCTCCTCTGCCTGTCGTCCTAACATGGGCAGGGTTCAGGGTTAAGTACTTATCTTTCTTCTCTTCTCAACCTACACACACTCCCAGTCTAATGATAAGGAACTATTCTGATTTTTTTTTTATTTTTAAAATATTTTTAATAGATCTTTATTGGAGTATAATTGCTTCACAATACTGTGTTAGCTTCTGCTGTACAACAAAACGAATCAGCCATATCCATACACAGGTCCCCATATCCCCTTCCTCTGGAGCTCCCTCCCACCTTCCCCATCCCACCCCTCTAGGTCGTCGCAAAGCACAGAGCCGATCTCCCTGTGCTATGCTGCTGCTTCCCACCAGCTAACTAATTTTTATCTCTAGCATGAACTCACCCCGCAATCCAGTCTGACATATTCCATCCAACTATGTACTTAATATCTGATGTTATGTATCTAAAAGATATCTCAAATGTAGTGTGTAAAACTAAATTGATCTTGCTCAAACTTATCCACTTAAAGTGGCAACCATTATGATTAATGGCAATATTGTCATTTCATAAGTTCAGGCTAAGAACTTTAGAGTCTTTCTAGACTAGTTTTTTTCTCACAACATCCATTCAATCCATTAGAAACTCCTAAGAGCTCTATCTTCTGAACATATCCAGAATTTAATCACTTTATCCTATCAACCCATCCACTACCATTATATACCAAGCCATCGTGATATCTCATATGGATTACTAGAATAGTCTCATAATTCATTGATGTGTATTCAACCATGCTCTCTTGTTCTTAAGTACTACAACAGACTGATTCTTTCAAAATCCAAATCAAGTTTCCTCTCCTCAAAACGCTGTAATATGTCTGTATTTCATAAAAGGTAAGAGAAAACATCCTTATGATGGTCTACAAAGCCTTATACAATCTGGTCACCTTGTTACTTCCCTAATTTCATCTCCTCCTTTTCAGCCATTGTTCACTTAACTTGCCACACTTGCCTCTTGGCTGATCTTGAAACATGCTATGCATTAGCATTAATTATGAAGCTGAATATAGTTTCTCTATCCTGACATCAAATTAAATCTTGGAGACAAAATTTTGGGTGAAGTAGAAAAGAAGAGCTTTGTTGCTTTGCCAGGCAAAGAGGGGCACAGTGGGCTAGTGCCCTCAAAACTGTGTGTCCCACCCTGGAGGGGATAGTGAGGAGTTTTATAGCAATGGTTCAAAGAGGGCGTGATCAGCTCTTGGGCATTCTTCTCACTGGTTGGTGGTGAGGTAAGTGGGAGTCAGCATCATCAACCTTCTGTTTCCAATCAGTCTGGGGTCTCCGTGCTTGTGGGCAGCATACAGTTAACTTCTCCCATCTGGTGGGGGTTTCAGTATCTGCACAACAGCTCAAAGATATTGTTATGTGTATCCCTTGTGGGGGGGGGCCCGGGGAGCAGGACCCTGCCCTAAGGCTGTACTATTGTTTCTTGACTGTCCCTCCCTTGTCTCTGCATCCCCTCCCTTCCCTAATTAGCAAATGTTTGAACATGCCCATGCTCCTTGGAACTCAGAGAAGGTCATGGAGGCTGAAAGAAGCCTATTTCCTGTAATCAAGAAATGGGAGACACAGAAAGCCCCACAGGGTCTTGCTCTGTTTCAATTATGCTTTTTACCTTGTTGATTCTTCCCCCAGATATGTTTATGACTCATACTCTCATCCTCTACATCTTTGCTCAAAGATCTCCTTCTCAGTACCATCAAAAGAGGTCACTCTTTTCAAAATCACGCATCATCCCCTTTTCCAATTCTCCTAATGCCCTTTATGACACTCATTTACTTTCATGTATTTATGTTATAAAAATTCTTAAAATGTGGTCTGAAGCATTCAATGAGTCCTCAAGACCTTTTTAGGTTATCCGGAACACACAGACTATTTTCATAATAATGTGATGGCATTATTTGTCTGTTTCTCCACTGTGTTGCCATTTGCATTGATGACACAAGAGCAATGATGGGTAAAGCTGCTGGCCTTTTGGCACAAATCCAGGGATGGCACCGAACTGCAGTGGTCGACTAGTATACTACATGCATGAATGGTCACTTTATTCTTCATCATCATGTACCTACACATTTTTAAAGGCAATCCTATTTAAGAAATCTCTTGATAAATTGATAGCAATTACTCATTTTCATATATCTGGATCTTCAAGTGGACCTCATTTTAATCTTCTGTAGATGAAATGGGACGTGTGTATAAGTACTTCTACTACACAAAGGTCATCTCGAGGAAACACACTTGTGCAATTATTTGAGATGCAAGCCAAGGCAGCTGCTTTTTTAACAAACATTTATTTTTACTTGAAAGAACAAGTGACAGACAAACTATGGTTGTTCAGACTTGGGTATTTCCAGATATTTCTTGAAAATGAACCAAGTGAGCCTGTCACTTGAAGGAAAACCCCTGACAGAATTTCTTGCCTCTTGTGTGGGTCTCAGCCTACTGACGGTGATGTTCTCTGCTAGGAATGACTGAGGGACTCACCTGGTCTGGTGCCAACAGACTCCTCCTCTCACCACCACCAGGGCCCTTGTTGTGGCTGGACAGACTTCCCAGTTCTTATTAGGATTACAGGACGTACCTCAGCAAAACCATCAGGAAACTTTGAATAAGACAATTTATTACTCACAAGTCCTGGAAGGTACCTGGTACACCTGAGGCCCACACAGCAGGGGTCGTGGGTAGAGAGAAAGAGAGGGAGCGTGGACTTGGACTCTGTCTTTTATAGGTGGGGTGCCTAGGATTTTGTGAGCTCACTCTTTATTGGTGCATAAGCATAAGGAGTGGGAATTAGGGTGAGGGTAGGGAAAAGCTGTCGGTTATCTAGGTCACTCAGGGCTTTCTTTCTTTTTTCTTTTTTTAATTGTTATTGGAGCATAGTTGACTTGCAATGTTGTGTTAGTTTCATGAGTACAGCATAGTGAACCAGTTATATATATACATATATCCACTCTTTTTTAGATTCATTTCCCATATGGGTCATTACAGAGTATTTCCCCCATGGTAACCATAAGCTTGTCTTCATCTGTTACTCTATTTCTATTTTGTAAATAAGTCCATTTGTACCTTTTTTTTTTTTTTTTAGATTCCACATATAAGTGATATCATATGGTATTTGTCTTTGTCTGACTTACTTCACTCAGTATGACAATCTCTAGGTCCAGGGCTTTCTATAAGGGGACCTTCTTGAGTAGAGCAGTCTGGTTCCTTACCTAGTTTTTTTTGCCAGTAGCTGTGTCACACAGCTGAAAATATGTTTATTCAAGATAAATGCCTTTAAAATGGATGCCTTGGTAATCAAAAGCTTAATGTTAGGCATTTATGTTACAATTAAAAAGGTTAATGCTAGGCACTACATTGCCAATAATACAATTCAATTTTTAAGCAAAAATTAGCATTTTGGAAAACTTGTATCAGTGTCCCAGTATTAATGGCTTTTCTGATGAAATTGGTAGTGACTTTTTATATTGTATAATGAAATGTGTCAACATAAGACATAATCACCATTTTCTTAATGGCCAATATATGAAGTTACAAAATCATGCATATGTGAGAGACCCATTCAAACTGAAAGAATCACCAGTGGACTTTAATGTAAGAGAAAATGAAGAATTCATTGCCATAGTTACAGATTCCACTTTGCAAGCAAACTCTAAGAAATTAATAGTTATTTAGTGTTGATGTCATATCAGAGAAATATATCCACCATCATCTGAAAAGGCTGGTAAAATGCCCTTCTCTTCCAACTACATAACTGTATGAGGTGAGCTTGTCTTCATTTTCTTCAAGGAAAACAACATATCTCAATAGATTGAATGAAGAACCCGATACATAAATCCAGTTATTATCTAATTATTAAGATATGCAAAAAAATAGATTTGCAAAAATATAAAACAATGCCACTCTTCTCACTATTTTTATATTTTGGATTTGAAAAGTATAGGTTTTTTATAAAAGTATGTTAACCTGTAATAGGTTAATTATTGTCACTTTTAAACAAATATATTTATTCTAAACATCTATTTTAATATCTAATATGGTAAATATCAACATAGACAGAAGATTTTTGTGATCTGCAACCATTTTTAAGAGAGCACAGAAATCCTGACTCCAAAATATTTGAGAAAAACTCTTCTAATATTTTATTATTCATTTGTATATTATGCTTATTGTGTCTTGGCCTATATCAATTAGTTATTGCTATAGAACAAACCACTCAAAATCTCAGTGGCTTAAACCAACAATGCTCAAGCCGCTGAATCAGTGGGGTATTTCTGCTGGGTGATCTGAGCTGGACTCAGGCACACAGAGCTCTGCTTTGATAGTGAGCTTGGCATTAGAAAAATAAACTCAAAAAAGGAAAATTTTTGACAGTTTTGGCTTCCAATGTATCCCCATTGCCTAGAAGTGCCCTTGTCATCCTGCATGATCAATAAACAGTTGCAAGGTAACAAAGAAATTGCAAGAGGTGCTAATCTGATAGAAATGAAGTATCATATCATTGTTCTCTTGGATATTGAAACATACTAGCATTTGCCAGGTGAAGATTCCTTATATAATTTAAGCTCCTTGAGAATGAGAGCTAAACTCAGCACCTAATAAGCCCTCAATAAATATTTGGTGTATTGAAACATCTCCTTAATGAATGAAAAAAAATTAAAATATTAAAAGAAATAGAAAAATTATTATATTTGAATAATTAATAATTTATTTATCTGCTTACCTAATGTTAGTTAATACTTCTAAGAGAGGTAATCATGTAGACATATATTTTACATAGAAAAAAACTAATCATGAATTATATAAAACAAAACCATAGACAGGAACATGAAAAAGGAAGACTCAAGTTAATGCTGGCATTAATTTTTCCTTTTTTCCATATTTGCTCTTTTATTCTCTGTCATTTGTTATACACCAAGGAGATAACAGTGTTTCTAAAGATCCCCCCCAAAAATTAAATCACCAATTTTTAATTGTGCTATTATTTATAATTTTGGAAAACACAAACAATAAAAAATCAGAGCAAAATCAATAAGTCAAATGATGCTTTTAAGATAATAACTATGCAATTATGTTACTGTAATTTTTTAAAAACCAAAGTACAAAATGCCAAATTGAAATTATATAGAATACATGTAAATAAATTTCTTTTCAGAGATAGTATTGTCACTTCTGAATGTGCATTGACTTTTGGAGCTATTCTTTCTTCAGTTACTGAATAAAAATAATATTTGCAAAAGAGATTTTTATCTTCATCTCAAAAAAAGGTATGCTTAATACATCCATGTGTGGTAGGAAAAGTATATGTGCCCTTTATTAGAAAAGCCTCACAAATAATTAATGTTCTCTAAATCATCATGCATGCCTGAGGACTAGTGGAAATACAGTTACACACTATTTTTTAAAGATCAGAGTTCTAAAACATTCTTCTTGCCCAAAGTTTCACAATGCGCAATGATAAAGTATGCTTGGCCTAGTGGCCCCTCTGTTGGACCTTGCTACTTGTCTAGGGCAGACAAAATCTTCAGAGGGCCACAAATGGTGTGGACTTTTAAAAAGCATTCTCAGCTGAAATATGATGGTTATAAATGCACTCAGTTCTTTAGTTTGACTAAAATATCTTTCAGATAGAAGAGCAATGAAATCGACCTTTCTAGGTCTTTTGGCTAAGTTCTGAGTAAAAAGCCACATACAATTCAGGTCTTAAATTACAGTTAAAATCTTGAAAATGTGTAGGCAAACTCAAAACAATTAAAATTTCATTTGTAAACTAAGCTATTCAATCTAATAGGTACTATTCACATTTATCCAATCAATATGGATAAAATGCAAAATTAAAAATCAGATATAGTCTATAGATCATAGAAAGCTATCTCACTCATAATCATGTTCTTTTGATACCGGCTATTGCCTAATACAAGCAATTTTGTGTGATATTATAGGAAAAGAATCAGAAGATTATTGAACCCCCTAGTGAGAAAGAGCAGGAATCTTATCTGTGCTGTTCTTGATTGCTCCATAGTCTTTTGAAATTTTGATCTTGAAGAAAAAGAATACTAGAATATTTTCCAATCTCACATTAGTTTTTCAGTGAAACAACTTAGAGCTAATAAGCATAGACTCTTTACATATTATTTTTCAGGCTACATTACTTCTTACTGCAATTAACAGAACCCACAGAAAATAAAATAGCATGTGATTACTTATAGGATGTGTCTGAACCCAGGAAATTTAAAAAAAAAAAACAAACTCACTATGCTAAAAAACTTTGAAGCAAGAAAAACAGAATATATAGATTATAATAATTGGAGGGAAAGTGCCTTTGCCAGTATGTCAGTTTGGGGAATATTTAGGCAATAATTCACTTGTAATTTTTGGAAGTAAGTAGATAAGAAAAAAGATTTTTTAAATATGATTTATATGTTTTTTAATAAACATGTACTGTTTAAATATTATTTCTTTGTAGGGACAGTTATACATATACACTCGCTTGTGCGTGTGTGTGTAGACACACACACACACACACCACCACGTATTCTTCTCCAGAACATAGACGTTTATAAAGTTACACATTAAAGTCAGTAACTTCTAATCATTTTGATGGGAAAATAAATTAAAAAATCAAATGTGTGATTTTAATCTCCCACATATTTCATGATGTTTCTTTACACTACAGCAATAAAAAGAAGTTCATGTAATGTCACTGCTAATAAATATCACAGACCCAAAAATGTCTCATGATTTTTTTTCAGCTTTGCTTCTGGTCATGATCTTCTCACCATCTTACTTAGAACAATTGTGTTCTTTATAGTCCAGCTCAAATTGTATCTCCTTGAAGCCTAGAGAGCAGCAATCTCTTCCATCAAGGAAGTGATATGACACTTTATATATTTGTCTTGTTTTTGAATTCATTTATTCATTCACTCAACAATGCCTACTTCATTCAGATTATTGTTATAGATACTGAGGAGACAGCTTGGATCGTGTACTCAAGGATTTTTTTTGTTGTTGTTGTAATTTAGGCAAATCATAAATGAGTAACTATTTGTGTCAGCCTGTAAGTGGTATAAGAGGAAAGCAAGCATTGGGTAAGTGGGTAAGGGTGCTATTTTCTATTGGGTAGCCTAGGAAGGCCTTTCTCATTCTGTTGTCTTCTCTCATCTGTTTATAGACTTGTCACTTACTTGTCACGTAGTGTTTATGGCTTTTATTTCTTTATACAACCTCCAGAGTTCCAGCTGTTATGGGGATTGCCTGTACCCATTCACACCCATCTACGATGTTTCCTTCCACAGAGGAGAAACATAGCACTGCTGGGTTCTCTTTATTCCTCTCTCATCCTCTCATAATGGCATATATTCAGTTGCATAATGATCTTGCTTAAGCTTAGCTCTGTTTTTTCCTCTCCTCTTTTTCTAGGGAGCCAACTTTGACAAAGTGTGTGCAGGTAGGATGGTTCTAAACTGTGACTGTCTGAGTGACTCTGTCTATATCCAGGGTCTGTTATTAGGAAGACTCTTAGCCCACATATATAAGCCACAGTCTTAAATGTTGACGTCATCATTTACAAATACTATATTTTGCTCCCATATGCTTAACTTACTTCTTTTATTTCTTAATTCATTTGAAATCCAATGAGGAAGAGGAAGGTTATTCAAAGCACCATATTTAGGAATTATGTAGAAAGGACAGGTCTAGAAAAAAAAATGGTCTAGAAAAGAAGAAACAGAGATGAATAAGGACATCCAGGAGTGCCTCTTATGAAGGAATCTAAACGATAGTAGCTCCTTTGACAAAGGGTGAATCAACCATTGGATTAAATGTCTCTCGACTATTGAATAAAGTGAGGAGATAAAAAGTATGTACCTGTGGAGTGGCCAACACAGAGTTCATTCGTGACAATGGAAAAGATGGTTTCAGCGGATGGAGAAACACGAAGCCGTGTTGGTATGAGATGAAGAGTGAAAGGGTGCGGAGCCAGTGCCAACAACACTAGAGGATGAGGGTCTGGCCACGTGCAGATGCTGCAGGCTTCTGGGAAATGAAAATGTAATCGCGGAGGGGCGGGCGCGCAGCCCTTATGCAGAGCCCATGAGCGCTGCGCTGGGAGGTCCAGCTCCTTCAGCAGCCAGCCCGGCCGTGGTCCTCACGGCAGAGAGTGCAGTGAGAGGCGGATCTCGGCCTTCTCCCAGGGCCCTCCAGGTCCTCTGGCCCCGGGGCGGGCGGGTGGGCTGGGGACAGGCTGAGGGCCGTGCCCCGCGGAGCGCCAGAGCCCTCGGCACGGCCGCCCACCCGCCAGGCCCGGGCCTCGAAGCGGCACCACCCCATCCCTCTCCCGCCGTCCCTGCCTCGGCGACCTAACGGCGGCGGCGGTCCCCATGGGTCGTGGTGCACAGAGGCCTCAGCACCTGGAGTACACGGACACTGTCATCCAGGTAAGAGCTTCAGCCAGCTTCAGACTCTCTGCTCAAGTTTCAAAACTTGCTCCAGCTTTGATCAGCTGCCCACCCACCCCAGGAGGTGGCCAGAGCTCAGGGTTCAGCTGCAAGGACTTTGCACATCATTACTGCAGGTCCGCCGCTGTGGTTGGGCTGTTCTCCAAGAAGGGCAGCTGCTGGGAGCTGCGAATTCACCTGACTGGTATTTGCTACAAATGATTCTCTCCAGTTTAAAGGAAAAGCCTGAGGGCCGGCAGGGTCCTGGGCGCCTGGCTCCCTCAGTGATGAAGGCTGGGCAGGGTCTGGGGACCCTGAGAGTCATTGTGTTCTGATAAGATTACCTTTTAGAGAGAATTACTTTGATGATATATGAGAAAGGGGTGCACACTTATGGAGTGACGTTTCTGAGAATAGGAGGGTCTGAGATGAGAAAATATGGAGGCATTGGCATCTGCTGGAAGAGATGCTTTCTCCATGTTACTAAATAGGAACAAGAGGATGGTTTCAGTCACATCAGAAATATGAAGCTCCTATCTAATAGTATAATCACAACAAAATGTAAACTGAGACTATGAGTTGGAAGGAAGTAGGGGTGGAATTAGAGAGCCAGGCACATTAGAAAATGTGTGTAAGACCCCTTGCTGAAAATAGGAAAACAAGCTTAAAAGAGCTAACTGGAAAAACAAAGTAGAATTACTGGGTGTGGTTGAGGGCCTATTGGAGTTACCTGTGATGTTACTGTAATGTTCTTCTCAGCTCTGTGATTTTTGCCGAGTATTCTCCTTAAGTCTGTAGCCTGTCTTCCTGGACTCATATCCTCCATGTTTTATCCTCCCCTTCTCCCTAATTTTACATCCTACCCTATCTCCTCTTTAATTTCTCCTTTATCCAACCCTTTCTTAGAGAAACAGCTTTACTGCCAGTGACATTGTTAAATTAGCTACTATATGGGGAAATATTTAGCAGTGTTCCTGACAAACAGTGGTTTAATTCTAGTCAAATGTTACGTTTTTTTTTTTCTTTTTCCTAGAGACATAGCTACCTTTGAGAGCATACTATTCACCTAATAAAGGATGAATTCTTAGGTAAGTGTTATGTTGCTTCTTAGACATTACAGAGAGACAGCTGCTAATCAATTATATAGAAATTTATTTAGACTGGCATCTGCCATATTCCCAATAAAAGCAAAGCACTTACCTAAATCTATGCAATGTTTTAGTAAATGCTTTCTTTAACATTCTAGAGTACTAAATCAGAAGCCTTTTCCTAAATTAATAACAGCTTGTTGAATACAAAGTAAGACTCCATAGAGCCCTCCTGGCTAATGTGAAGATTGAGAGATGAAACATCTAACACTAGATGAAAAGGAAAAGCAAAAATGTTTACACTGTAACTTTATTTCTTCAGAAAACTTTGCTAAATGAAAATTATCTGTATGTTAATGCTATCCCCAGGATACATATTCAACTTTCATTAAACAAATATATTTGAGGACTTCATGTGTGAAAAGTTGTGGCAGAAACTGCTAAATTGTTCTGGGTCCTTGAAGATCCTCTTAGAAGAGATCTGCCCAGTGGACAGGAGCACCTGTTTGGGACTTCATGTGATTAATAAACACACTTCAAGCAGTAAATCCACCGAGAACTAGGGGTTTATCTTTGGAGCTGTAAGCATCTCCTTCACCAATAGTTCCATACCTTGTCTTTCCCACTTTCTCAGGCTGAACTATACACTTAGAATGACAGCAACTGGGTCCCTGTAACAAAGTCACCTATAACAATGACACCATGGAGTAACAAGAATTGCCCTCCTGCATCTAGATCCTTATTTGAAGGAAAATCAAATATCTGTTATCTTTGAGCCACTGTCATGGGAGCTCTTTGTTCCAAAGGTTCACCCTACACCCTAAATTAGTGGTGCTGATGACTTAGATTGCATCAGCATTACCTGTAGGGCCTGTTAAAACCTAGATTTCTGTTAAACATAGATGTAAACCCCCAAGTTGAAACAATAGATGCAAAGATAGCGTTATTTTATCATAATTACTGAAATAGATTTATGCATAAGAAATGAGGCATGAAAGAATTATAAAGCTAAACCTTAACATACGGTTGTGATACTAAACATGCTACTTGCCAACTACTCTTTGATGAAATAGGGCCTGTGCACTGTTATTGAAACACTCTCTACCCTCCAAAGTAGCACACCTGGCCTTTCCCTCAACTGTTCTACCTTTTCAGTCTAGATAAATTTCACCAGGGGGAATTCCCTGGTGGTCCAGTGGTTAGGACTCCGTGTTCTTACTGCTGAGGGCCCGGGTTCAATCCCTATTGGGGGAACTAAAATCCCACAGGCTGTGTGGTGTGACCAAAAAAATAAATAAATAAATTTTAAAATTAAAAGAAATATATTCACCAGGTATGATAATGACATTAAAATCATGGCTTAATATTTGAATGTAGTTATCTTCATTTCACTCCTTGGTCACCTCTGTTTGCTTTAAAACAGTATGGATTTTAAGGAAGTCTGAAAGCCAAGTGTAAACATATTTTCATGTCAGTGAAGACAAAGCCAAGTTCATGACCTACTGATAAATGGCATAGACTAACATACGGAATAGAAAAAGTATTGAACTAGAACAAAACGAATCAGGGCATTATTCTTGACCCTGGAATTAAGGGACAAGTCAATTCATAATGTTTGGTTTTCTCCCCTGCATTTACAAAACAGCAGCAATGCTCCTTGTCACAATCTCATTAAGTTTGTTTGTCTGTTTTTAAAGATTTATTTTGATGTGGACCATTTTTAAAATCTTTACTGAGTTTGTTACAATATTGCTTCTGCTTCATGCTTTTTGGTGCTTTGGCCCTGAGGCATGTGGGATCTTAGTTCCCTGACCAAGGATCGAACCCACACCCCCTGCATTGGAAGGTGAAGTCTTAACCACTGGACCACCAGGGAAGTCACCAAGTTTTGTATTAAGTACATTAAGTAGGTGGAAATGTCTTGTAAAGTTCTAAGCAAATGTGTTTATTTGGATAACTGTGTCATAATTTAAATAGGTTAAGCCAAATGTGCACATGCTCCTTTTTGTTGAATATTCTGGCCATTAATTTATTTTTGAATATTATCTATTTATCTGGAATAAGAAGCCAGCTAATGGGGAAAGAAGTTACTTAAGGTGTATTTGTATGTGTTCAGATTTACTCCCTTATTATACTTTTCTTTGCCCATAAAGTGAGAAAAATACTGTTTACGAACATGACAAATTGAAGTATCCAAATGAAAACATTTACTCCAAAGGGAATGGTTTTGCTTTACAGACAAATTAAAAACCAGCTGTGCCAGACTTCATGGAAAACATTGCACAGCAACTGATTTGTCCACAAATGAATCATTTCAATGAACACAATACATAAGGCTGCAGGTGGCATTTATTTTGACAAACTAGGTTTATTAAGGTAGTTGAATTAAAAAACAAAAAAGTTCTCTGTAAAATAATTGAAAATTGCTCTAAAAGCTATCTTTTAAGTTTAAAAGGAAGGGTTCTTCCTACACTTAATTGAGTTTCTTGGATTTTCTATTGCTGTAACACAGAGATACCACATAGATAATACAGAACAACGCATAGTAATTTAGGTAAGAGTTTTATAGTTCAAAGCAGAAAATCCAACAACGGGAGTCCAACTGGCAACAAGGTATCATTATATAAGATAGATAGATGATAGAGATATAGTCATATACTCAACAGTACTCACTGAGCTCCAATGATGAGCAAGGCAGTGTCCAAACTGCTAACATTTCAGTACCGAATAATGCAGAAAAGTCATTACTCCATAGAGCTCACAATCTAATAATGGAAAAACAGATATGAAACAAATTTTGTTACTGATATTCAATCACAATTTTAATAATTTCAGTTATGTATTTCCTTAGGTGACTCAAATTACTGCATTGTAATTTGATTCCATTAAAAGTACACATTTTCAGTTGTGTGTCATACATGACTGTAGAAGTTGGGGATATAACAATAAATTTAAAAAAAAAATTAAATCTCTGCTCTAATAGAGTTTAAATTTTCAGGAGAGACAGACAGATCCTAAAATGTTTTGTTATGTAGAATATTACTAGGTGATTAGTGCTATGAAAGAAAATAAACCAGTTAGGAGAATAAGAGTGTTATAATATTCAAGAGTAGAATTAGGGAATTATTTACTGAGGTGAGCCAATTATTGAAGCTGAGGGAGTGGAATGTGGGACAATATTTGCAATATATTTCCAGGCAGATGAAACAAGAAGTATAAAAGGCCATGGGGCAGAATTGTGTCCAGTGAAAAGCAAGTTCAATAGGGTGAAAAGAGGTAATCAGGGGAAGATGAATAGAAGATATGGAGATACATGTTATGGACTGAATGTGTTCCCCCCAAATCCATATGTTGAATCCCTAACCCCCAGTGTAATGGTACTTGGATATGGGACTTAGGGGAAGTAATTAGGGTTAGGTGAGGTTATTAGGATGGAAAATTCAGGAGTTCAGCATAAGATGGTGTCCTGGTCTAGGCCCACCGGAAAGATGTCATCTATATGATAGAAAGTGCTCCCTCCAAGATTGGGACTTGTTCCAAGTCATGGCCAACCCATTGATGGCAAACAGCCCATGAATTTGGGCAGGCTTGTGGAAGGACATTAAAGGTGTAACCCATTCCATGTGAAGGCAAGCTATCCTGATCATCCTGGTGGAAAGGAATGCTTAAAAGTGCCTTTGCAATGTCAATTACTAAGTACCCTCAGTTTGGGCCATAGCCTGTAGCAATCACAATGTCAGGGAAGCACTGCAGGCCCCAAGGGCTGAACTACAGTGTTGAGCCATTTATTACACATGGTGACTCTCCAGGTACCTGCAGCCTTCCACACAGGCAAGATGGGGCTACTGAATAGAGAAATCATCTCAGAGAGGACTTTGACTTCCTGGAGCTCAGCAATGAGGGCAGCTGTTTATTTTTCTCCCTCAGGCAGCCAGTATTGTTTTTGAGGAACAACAGCACTAGGGAGGGTAGTAGGGTAGGTGCGTGGTCTTCGATATGCCGTGCAAGGATGGCCCTAATTGCAGTACTTTCTGGCAGGGATTGGGGGCGAAAGTGAGCAAGATGGCACATAGATAATAGACCTATTCATTCAGTAGCAGGAGGCGGAGCAATGGGGGTTTGTAGAGGCACTAAGGGACCCACGTATAGTCAGCTTGGGCAATGGTCCCAGAGGTGGTGGCCTCAGCCCCCATATCAGAAGCTGTGATTCTTCCCTACGTCCCCATTGCACTGTAACCTTGGCATAGGGCTTCCTGTTCTCCTGGGAGTAGATGGACCTTGGCTTAACCTCTGGTACTGTCTTGTCTTTCTGTGTTTTGTTTTGTTGTTTTTTGAAAGCTCAGAAGATCTGGGTCAAAGTTGCTGGGGCACTCCAATTCATCTCCAGATTCATGGGAAGGGTCAGAGGGAATAGCACTCATATTAGTCATGGGGACCACCATGAGGACCCTAGCAGGGTCACCCATGGCACTCTCCATGCCTTGTACCTGGCCTGGGGAGTTCATCCATCTCCTCCACTGAGACCTCATGTTTGAAACACCAGACCCAGAGATTGCTTTGGGAAGATCCTTGCCCACATCATCTAGGGGAGGGTGTGTCATTACCATTTTTACCTGTTTTTTTTTCTGTTGGTCAATTTTGCTGTTTTGGCTGTAGCTGCCTTTTCCATGTCTGAGTTTGTCAGTTAAGATCTGGGTTGTGTCATGGACAAAGAGAACTGACCCTATAAGGAATTTAATGGGGCTTGGTAACCAGCAGGATCTGCTAGAACAAATATGGAAATCTGACTATGCCTAATAATCTCACCACCTGCTGTTCCCACTCCCTCATTGTAGAACCAAGAGATAACCAGGGTGGCTTGCAGGGGCACCATAGCCTCTGTGAGGATGGTCTAGAATGTTTTTCAGTGATGGGAAATTCATCACAGGTGGACAAACTGATGGGAGCCCAAGTAGTACCCAAATGAGGAAGAAGGGGGTCTGGGGTGCTGTGGGACCCACACCTTCCTCCCGCTTAGGCAAAGAGGATGATGTCAAGGCACTCCAGAGGAGAGGGTCTATTTCCAGGAATGCATTCAAAATTGAAAAATCAATTAATGAGTCTCCAATTTAACAACAAATTAACCAACTAAAGATCAGGATCAAGACAAGGATGTCCACTAGAAATTCTACCCAGAGCAGTTAGAAAAGGAATGAAAGGCATCCAGATGGGAAAGGAAGACCGAAAACGATCTCTATTCATAGACAACATAATCTTGTATATAGACAAACCTAAGGAATGTGCTAAAAGACTTTTGGAACTAATAAGCAAGTTGAGCAATTTTTCAGGTACATGATCAATATACAAAAATCAATTGTATTTCTACACACCTGCAATGAAAAATCCAAAATGGAATTAAGAAAGCAATTCCATTTACAATAGCATCAAAAAGAAAAATATAATTAACCATAAACTTAACCAAGAAACTGCAGAACATATATACTTTGAAGACTACAGAACAGTGTTGAAAGAAACTAAAAATGATTCAAATAAATGGAAATCGTTAACAGAACTCATGAAGTACTATAGGTAAGATTGCAATACTCACCAAATTTGTCTAAAGATTCAACATAATCCCTATCAGAATCCCAGCTGGCTCTGCTGCTGAAATTGACAAGCACACTCTAAAATTCATACAGAATGGCAGGGGACACACAAAAGCCAAAACAATCTTAAAAAATAAAAGTTGTTAGACTCATAGCTCCCAGTTTCAGATCTTATTACAAACCATACTAATCAAAACAGTGTGGTACTCGCATAAAGATAGATACGTAGACCAATGGGACAGAATTGAGAGTCCAGAAATAAAACTTTGTATCTATGGTCAATTGATTTTCAACAAAAGTGTCAGCACCATTCAACTGAGAAAGAATAGTCTTTTCAACAAATGATGCTGGGACAACTGGATAGCCACATGCAAAATAATAAAATTGGACTCCCACCTCATGCTAAGTACAAAATTTATCTGAAAATGGATTCAACATCTAAGTATAAAAACTGAAACTATAAAACTTTTAGAAGAAAATATAGGGATAAGTTTCTGTGATCTCAGATTTGGCAAAACATTCTTAGATGACACCAAAAGTATAAGCAACCAAAGAAAAAAAATTTTAATTGGACTTCATCAAAAATAAAAACGTTTCTGCTTCACAGGAAACTATCAAGGAAAGTGAAAAGATAACCCATAGAATGAAAGGAAGTATTTGAAAATTATGTATATGATAAGGTCCTTTTATCTAGAATATTTGGAACCATTGCAGTTCAATAATAATAAGACAACCCAATTAAAAAATGGGTGAAGGATCTGAATAGATATTTCTATAAAGAAGTTATGTGAATGACTAATAAACATATGAAAAGATGCTCAACATCATTAGCCATCAGGCAAATGCAAACTAAAACCACAATGAGTTATCACTTTGTACTCACTAGTATGGCTATAATCAAAAAGTCAGGTAATAAGTGTTAGCAAGGAAGAGAAGTATCAAACTTCTCATAGACTGCTGGTGGGAATATAAAATAGTGTAGCCATATTTGAAAACAATCTGGTGGTTTGTGAAACATTATTATATGTTACCATATTACCCAGAAATTCCACACCTTTGTATATAGCTAAGAGAAACTAAAATACATGTCCACACAAAAATTAGTAGGAGAATATTTATAGCAGCCTTATTGATAATAGTCGAAAGATAGAAACAACCTGAATTCCATCACCTGACAAATGGATAAACAAAACTTAGTATATCCATACAATGCAAAATTATTTAGCCATAAAAAGGAACGGAGTAGTGATACATGCTACAATATGGATAAATCTTGAAAACATGATGCTAAGTGAAAGAAGCTAGTCACAAAAGACCACATCGTATATGAATTGTCCAGAATAGGTAAATCTATAGAGACAGAAAGCAAATTAGGGGTTACTTAGGTTTGAGTTGAGGGGTTAAGGGGAGTATAAAATGGTAATAGCTATAGGGTTCATGGTTTCTTTTTGCTGTGATGAAAATTCTAAAATTGACAATGATGATAGTTGCATATGTCTGCCTATATAGTAAAACCGTGAGTTATATCCTTTAAGTAGGTGAACTGTATGTTATGTGAATTATGTCTTAATTAAGCCACTATAAAGAAAAATAAAACATTTGGTGAAGAATTGGAGATAGAAAAAAAAAAAAAGAACAACTATTTTGAGAAGTTTTATAATGAAGAGGAAGAACTTAATGGGGCCAGAACTAGATGAAATAATATGGTTGGGGGAGTTTTTGGGTTTTCATTTGTTTATTTTTTAAGATAAGGTAACATAACATGGAGACAAAGGAGCAAGGAATTCATGGAGGGATGTTGTTTAGATGCTGGAAAGAGCATGTGAGTCTATTTAACAGAGACAATGGCTTTATAACAAATATGCTATTAGAAAACTTAGTTACTTCTGCTTAAATGAATATCCATTTTGACCCTAAATAAATGACTACCTTGAACTAATCAAGCCAAGTATATTCCTACTTATTTATTTATAGAACTGGATTTTTTGGGTCCTAAAGTCAGTTCCTATTCTATTCCATAACCTGGGATTTGAATAATGCTATTTAGATTGTTATTTTTACAAATTCTGATCAGTCTTTCAAGTCCCCAATTTCAAATATATCTGTATCTATATATCTATATAATTCTAATATATAGAGTTATATAAACTCTAATATATATATGTATATATACTATATATGTATATATGTATATATAATGTATATATAGTCTATATATCACACAATTACTATTGTTACTGTGTTTGTTGTTATAATTATTTCAATTTGGTACAGCATAGGTTTAGACTTTAAATACTGATTCCAGGTTTTCTGCTGCTTTAATCTTGTTTAAATTAGTTCATTTTTCTCACTCTCATTTTTCACAACTATACTTAACTGTAAGCATACTAACCTGTATCTTGATTGTCTGTAATAATATTAAATAAAAGTGACATATACATAGAACCTCTCCTCTTTACCCACTGTTTAAGATGCTTTCCGTTTTTATCGCTTTTGGCATCTTATCTGTTTAATATCACATGAAAAATTTTTCTCAGTATGTGTGTGCTCAGTAATTTCAGTCAAAATCAATAATTATGTGATAAAAATGCACTAATCTAGATATGGTAACCTCCATTTTAAACCAAATTATAGTTTTGAACTTAGCAATCAAGAAAAAATAAAGGAACTCATTATCAATTCCATGAGTTATTCAATACCTTTACATATTACTTTTGGTTGAGAGAGAAAACTTTGAGAAAGTCATTTTTCATTCCCTGAGAGGTGTAATTATTTAACTCATTAGCAGGAATCAAACTGACTGCTAAATTTTGGTGATTCATACCAAATAACTAAAATTTGAATATTTTTCTAGTAACTTCTTTCATAATGTCAACTTTGAAAACCAAGAAATGATATAGGAGAAAAAGTTTGTAACACTAATGGATGTTCTTTTTTTTTTTTTGTATAATTGTTTTACAATGGTGTGTTAGTTTCTGCTTTATAACAAAATGAATCAGCTCTACATATACATATATCCCCATATCTCCTCCCTCTTGCGTCTCCCTCCCACCCTCCCTATCCCACCCCTCTAGGTGGTCACAAAGCACCGAGCTGATCTCCCTGTGCTATGTGGCTGCTTCCCACTAGCTATCTATTTTACATTTGGTAGTGTATATATGTCCATGCCACTCTCTCACTCCATCCCAGCTTACCCTTCCCCCTCCCCGTGTCCTCAAGTCCATTTTCTATGCCTACCTTTTTATTCCTGCCCTGCCCCTAAGTTCATCGGAACAATTTTTTTTTTTAGATTCTATATATTTGTGTTAGCATACGGTATTTATTTTCTCTTTCTGACTTACTTCACTCTGTATGACAGACTCAAGGTCCATCCACCTCACTACAAATAACTCAATTTCGTTTCTTTTTATGGCTGAGTAATATTCCATTGTATATATGTGCCACATCTTCTTTATCCATTCATCTGTCGATGGACACTTAGGTTGCTTCCATGTCCTGGCTATTGTAAATAGAGCTGCAATGAACATTGTGGTAAATATCTCTTTTTGAATTATGGTTTTCTCAGGGTATATGCCAGGGATTGCTGGGTCATATGGTAGTTCTATTTTTAGTTTTTTAAGGAACTTCCTTTTTTGATGCAAAAAGGGTAAACTAAAACACTTCTTAATAAAGAAACTCAATTCATCACAGTAGGCTTGAAAACCTGGTGCAATCTGAGTTTTACAAAAAGCTAATATTAAAGCTGTTATTAATCTCTCATCTGAGATGATAGAAATTCCAAAAGTCCTTGAAATATGTTATCACCTTTAAAGGTATTGCTTATAAAGTTATTCTTTTCAAAATGTACTTCATGTTTCCAAAGTCAAACGAAAACCTCAGCTCTCTTTTTCCATGTCTAAAGGCTCACTAAAGGTAGAGGTATATTAAATGTATATTAACACTAAATACTGACTGTTGGGCACAATAAAGAGAATTAGCCAATAAATAATTAAGATATACTTCTGCTTACACTCATAGGAATATGTCAGTTGTTAATATTTACTTTAACCCTCCCATTTAGCTTCTGAGAATGTACATCCTACACACACACACACACACACACACACACACACACACACTCATTTATACACTGTATGTATTATGTCATTTTAATTGACCCTAAGAAACATAATTTCCCACATTATCTCCTTTCTGATATTTTAATACTTCTTATCATCAGTGGAGTCTTACATTTGCAGGCAGATGGGTAGGCAGTAAGAATAATGTAGTTGTCATTGCCTGACATTTGGCTTATATTTTCCACTTTGCATACACACCAAAGTATGTATTAAATATAAGAAATTTTTTGAATTTTGTTTTATTTATGTTTTATACAACAAGTTCTTATTAGTTATCCATTTTATACATATTAGTATATATATGTCAACCCCAGTCTCCCAATTCAGCACACCACCACCACCACCCCCTGCGGCCACTTTCCCCCCTTGGTGTCCATATGTTTGTTCTCTACATCTGTGTCTCTATTTCTGCCCTGCAAAGCGGTTCATCTGTACCATTTTTCTAGGTTCCACATATATACGTTAATATACGGTATTTGTTTTTCTCTTTCTGACTTACTTCACTCTGTATGACAGTCTCTAGGTCCATCCACGTCTCTACAAATGACCCAATTTGGTTCCTTTTTATGGCTGAGTAATATTCCATTGTATATATGTACCACAACTTCCTTATCCATTCGTCTGTTGATGGGCATTTAGGTTGCTTCCGTGGCCTGGCTATTGTAAATAGTGCTGCAATGAACATTGGGGTGCACGTGTCTTTTTGAATTATGGTTTTCTCTGGGTATATGCCCAGTAGTGAGATTGCTGGGTCATATGGTAATTCTATATTTAGTCTTTTAAGGAACCTCCATACTGTTCTCCATAGTGGCTGTATCAATTTACATTCCCACCAACAGTGCAAGAGGGTTCCCTTTTCACCACACCCTCTCCAGCATTTGTAGTTTGTAGATTTTCTGATGATGCCCATTCTAACTGGTGTGAGGTGATACCTCATTGTAGTTTTGATTTGAATTCCTCTAATAATGAGTGATGTTGAGCAGCTTTTCATGTGCTTCTTGGCCATCTGTACATCTTCTTTGGAGAAATGTCTATTTAGGTCTTTGGCCCATTTTTTGATTGGGTTGTTAGTTTTTTTAATATTGAGCTGCATGAGCTATTTATTTATTTTGGAGATTAATCCTTTATCCATTGATTTGTTTGCAAATATTGTCTCCCATTCTGAGGGTTGTCTTTTCGTCTTGTTTGTAGTTTCCTTTGCTTTGCAAAAGCTTTTAAGTTTTATTAGGTCCCATTTGTTTATTTTTGTTTTTATTTCCATTACTCTAGGAGGTGTATCAAAAAAGATCTTACTGTGATTTATGTCATAGAGTGTTCTGCCTATGTTTTCCTCTAAGAGTTTTATAGTGTCTGGCCTTACATTTAGGTCTTTAATCCATTTTGAGTTTACTTTTGTGTATGGTGTTAAGGAGTGTTCTAATTTCATTCTTTTACATGTAGCTGTCCAGTTTTCCCAGCACCACTTATTGAAGAGACTGTCTTTTCTTCATTGTATATCCTTGCCTCCTTTGTCATAGATTAGTTGATGATAGGTGTGTGGGTTTATCTCTGGGCTTTCTATCCTGTTCTATTGATCTATATTTCTGTTTTTGTGCCAGTACTATATTGTCTTGATTACTGTAGCTTTGTAGTATAGTCTGAAGTCAGGGAGTCTGATTTCTCCAGCTCCGTTTTTTTCCCCTTGAGACTGCTTTGGCTATAAATATAAGTATTAAATATAAATATTTAATAACACTGTGTTGTAAGATTATATAGATAGTTTCATTGGCAAGGTTTTTTTTCTTTTTTATTAATACATAAGATAATGGTGACTTAGATTCAAACAATGATACCTTAGGTTCGATATTATACACAATAAATACATATACACATTTGACCTTGAATTCATTTCCAAGAATATTTCCTTTCAACTCAATTTCATTGAAAAGTGGTTTGTACTCATTCTCTCCATTTCCTCCCTGCCCATTCATGGTTCAAGTTGCTTGACTTTTGTTCCCACTATTGGATAACACTTTCCAGTAAAATGTAACCAATGACTTCTGGATATTTAGTTCTTACTCTTTGTATCTTTCCTGAATTTCAAACCTTTGACTATTTTGTTCTTCTTGAAATTATTTTCTCCCTTAGCCTTTTGGCATTTTCCTTAATTTTATCCAGTATTAGTTACCACTGTTTCCCAGTCTTGTACACTGGAATGTCTTCCTTTAGACACTTACATCTTACGATTCCACACAGTTCTGTCTTCAGTTTTCTTCTCATTCAACTTCTACTAACTTCATCTTAATTTATCTAACAATATGGTTTCAAAAATCACCTGTTTGCCAATAACTCCCAAATCAATATAGTCTTCCCAGACATTTCTCTTGAGCATCAAAATGTATGTATCCAACATTTTATTATGTGTTCCCCTGATAATCTCCTACCCATATCAAACTCCAAATATCTAATAATGAATCATAACTATTCATTTACTTAATCATTTTAAAAGATTTTTCTAGGAAATATGCTTTGATCTTCATATTCAAACAGTATTTCATCCTGACTTCTATACTTTTATTTGTACCATAATCTGCATAGTTTCTTGCATTAAGAATTGAGAACACAGGCAAGACTTTATTTCCTCATGTCCTCACATTAAATTAATAGATAATTAACAAGGACCTACTATATAGCACAGGGAACTCTACTCCATACTCTGTAATAACCTATATGGGAAAAGACTCTGAAAAAGAATAGGTATATGTATATGTAACACTGAATCACTTTGCTGTACACCTGAAACTAACACAGCATTGTAAATCAACTATACTCCAATATAAAATAAAAATTTTAAAAAATATGTTTAGGATCAGCAAATTCTGCTTTCTAATTATATCTCTGATCCTCTCTCTTCTGTTCATTCCTGCTGTCTATTAATTTAGATCTTTTCTAACATAGTTCACCTTTGGAAAGGCCCCCCTCATAGCATTCTTTCTGACATTTATTCTTTAACCATCCTTCAGATTGCTTCAAAAGTGATAGTTTAGAAGTAAAAAACCTGATTATTATTTTCTTAATTAATTAATTAATTAATTAATTTGGCTGTGTCGGGTCTTAGTTGTGGCACATGGGATCTTCGTTGCGGCACACGGGATCCTTCGTTGCCATGCACGTGCTCTCTAGTTGTGGCACGTGGGCTTTTCTAACTGCCCACTACTATCTCCTACCCTTTCCTAATAGTCATTACCTTTTATTTGCTTCCTGGAAAACTCCCATTCATCTTCAAAATACAGGTCATAAATGACTAAAGAAGATGTTCTCTGATGCTTTTACTGTTATATTAAAGAAGTTCCACTGTTCGTTTGCACGTCTGTCTTTCCAACTACCCTGTGCATTTCTTGAGGAAAATAAAAAGTGTTTCTTCATTTATCTCTATGTCTGCATTGCTGTGCACAAGGCCCAGAACTTAATAGGCGCTCCATCCATGTTTACTAAATGATGAGTGAGAAAATAGTGAATAAATATATGGATAAAATTAAAAATGAATAAATGAATACCTTTATAAAATTAAAGTTAAGAATAACTCTGTTTGTTTTGAGCCTGACTTCTTTATGTACTGGGTTAAGATATATCCCAGGTATTAGCTTCAGTAATGTTTTCAGTCTATAACTGTTATACCTTAATCTGTCTCTTTCCTATTCTGTACTAAGTTGCAGTGTTATTAGAAAAACTTGGCTGAGAATATCAAGGAGAGGAGGACATTACAAAGCAAGTTAAATATTCTGAAAGAAGTCTTTTAAGGTGAGGTTCATGATTGTCTAGAAAAATTTAATGAGTGAAATATAAGGGGTCTATGGACTTCCTGAAATTGTACACAGAAGGTGAACTGCATATGTGAGGAAAGAATCCAAAGACAAAACAAAATAAGGAATTGTGTCCCAAAGGAAGCTTACAAGTATGGCTCTAGAAATTCGTCTACTAAATCAAATCAATAAGCTAAAAACCAAAAATTTCACCAAAATCTGCTCTGATTATTAATACTACAGAGAAAAACACTCTGAAACTTCCTTGACTAACATAATTTAATACTGGCTTTCACATTGCTGTGTGAATTAATAGGGCTCCGATGGACAGCTCTTGCTTCGAGTTCTTGATGCAGTTGCCATACAATAGGGGCAGGTTAGAGTCAGCTGAAGGCTTACCTGGTCTGTTCATCCAATGCGGAGTACTCACTTGGCTAGGAGACTCGAAGATCAGCTGTCAGTCAGAGCATCCAGAGAGCAGAGCATCCAGAGAGCCTCTCCGTGTGACTGGGGTTTCTCACAGCATGATGGCTGGGTTCAGCATAAAAGCATCCCATGTGCAAACGTCCCAAGACAGGATACAGAAGTTGCCAAACAAGCTAAGGATACACCTGAAATAAGCAAAGCATCCTTTCCCACTGTATTCTATTGGTCAAGGCAATCACAGGACCCTCCTAATAGTTTGTTCTTTTTTAAAAAAAAAAAAAAAAACAAGGAGAAATAGATTCTATCTTATGATGGAGGAGGGGTAACATCACATTGCAGAGCAGAATGTGAGATGGGAGATATTGCCTTGGAAATCCATGGAAAATAATATCTTCCATGGTGTTTACCAAGAAGAAGGACTTTAGGAAAAGTAAATGAGGATTTTGGAAAGCTTATTGATGTCTTACAGTGGTTATTTACACTGAGACAGGTGCAAAGAAAGAGGAAGGCAAAATAATAAGGAGTAATTTAATGTGAGGTGAGAAGAAGATCAAAATACTCAGTCTTACAAGCACTGTTAAGGATCTTGCATCTTATCAAAAATTAATGGTAATCTACTTTAAGAGTTTTAATCAGGTTGATGAAATTAATATGTATATTTCCAATAATTGTGTGAAGTATCTGTGAATCAGTTATGTTATCATTATGGCAACTGTGTCAGTGAAGTATTAAAATTAAGACCCTTTTACAAATGAGGAGATTGAGGTTCAGTTACACTAAAAACAAAACAAACAAAGCAAAACAAAAAAAAATGCTCAAAGTTATGCATTTAGTAAATGTCAGAGCTGGCATATGAGTGAGTCCTGGACGGATGGCTGCAGCACAGGATCACTTAGTGACCAAGCTAGAATTGTTATACACAACACTTGAGTTTGCTTTCCCTAACCACACCCCAAATTAAAACAAAGATAAAGTCTTATTAGTCAGAAAAGGAAATGCTGGGATGGTGAATCATCTCTAGCTCTGAGATGGGGAAATGCCTCAAGCAAGAGTTAAAACCTTAATAGGCTCTCTAGTTCCCAGTTCATATATTGTCTCCTGGAATAAACTTTTATAACCATGAAGAAGCTATTTAAAACCTTCATTAAGTTGCTTCAGCATCTCATCACCAAGGATAAATAAAAGCAAATTTACCTGAAGTAGGAGTGAGTAATCTCTTGAATAGAATAGTGCTTTGCTCCAGGCACAAGTATTGCTGTATGTAAAGTGCGGAACAAGAGGAAGATTACAGGATATCCATGGTGGCAGCACAGCTTGGAGCAAAAGAGAGCTAAAGCAGCCCTTCTGTCTTTGTGAAGGTGCCAGCAGGAATCCACCAGTGGTAGGACTTGCTAAATTTAGATATAGAGCTAACAGAAGACCAATCTGAATTTAGGAATATGGTCAATTTATGAAGACAGAGGCCCTGACTTTAGTGCACAGTAACAGAGATCATACAAGCCATCCTGGAACCCGTGCCCTAGAAATGTCAGGACAGGGAGAAGGAGAGTCTAAAACATGCACTGCCCTTGATTGGAGGATTCTCAATATAGACACTCTCTGGATTGTTTGTTTTGGTGTTTGTGATGCTGAAACTCAGCCTCTGTGCACCGGTGCGGAATCAAATCTCTGAGAAAGAGTTTTGGGTGAAGTAGGAAAGAATAGCTTTATTTCTTTGTCAGGCAAAGGGGGACACAGTGGGCTAATGCCCTCAAAACTGTATGTCCCAACCCCGGGAGGATTTGGTGAGGAGTTTTATAGCAATGGTTCAAGGGCGGGGTTGCCGATAAGGATCAGGGTGTGAGAGGGGCCTGCATTCCTCTAATCTGGCCTCAGCTGGTCTCCTGGTGAGTTTCTGTGGTTCTCAACATTATCAGTGACCTTCTCTCTGGAATAAAGAATGCTTCATCAAGTAGTTAATATCTTCCATTTGTTGGAGGTTTTAGTCCTACAGAAGAGCTCAAAGATATTGTTATGTGTATCCCTTGAGGCAGAACCAGGACCCTGCCCCAGGGCTGCACTATTATTTCTTAACAGCTCCTCCCTTGTCTCGCATCCCCTCCCTTCCCTGATTAGCAACTGTTTGAACCTGCCCTTTGGAACTCGGGGAAGATCAAGGAGGCTGAATGAAGCGTATTCCCTACAAACAAGAAACAGGGGACACAGAAAGGCTTCCGGGCCCAGGAGCCCTGCGGGGTCCTGCTCGGTTTCATTTGGGGGAAGGTTTTCTCTAACCACTCAATTCCCTGACATATTCACCTCCATAGACAATGGGACCACCGTTAGATCTGCAGAGAGGAAATGTCACAGGAAACATCTCAAAGCAAGCCCAGGTAACCCGAGACATTCCGTCACAGTTCACATTGGAGGAGGCTTCATCTGTCTTGAAAATAGGATCTATCACCGTGAAACTAGATGAGTTTGGATTCCAAACTAGTGAGAGGAAGGCACAGGCTCTAGCTTTCACAATCCGTCTGAAAACAAACTACAACTAACAGCATGTTAGCACACACTACCTTTGTCTCTTTCTTTTTCACCTGCTCTCTGAACACAACTCCAACTTCATTATTGAGATTTCTGAGAAATTCAACTCATTCTACAGAAAAATGTAACTTCTTGGCAAAAATATTATGAACTAGTTTATCACATTTGGTCAATCAGATCATTTGATATAAGTGACTATTTCATTTAAAGATTGGTCACCAAAAAATTGCTTAGTGTCTATTTTGGAATGTGCAATGCACTATTTTGAATCAATATAAAGGCTGGTATTTTTGCCATCAACATTATTTGAATTAATCATGCTCTTAAATTCATCCAGTTATTGAAAACAGTAAAAACCCTTTCAATATATACCTTGTATATATAAAACGGGTGCATTATTTAATTTATTAAATAGCTAAACTGAGGATGCATCCATCAATTTATTATTTTGTACAAGAACAGAATACTAAATAGAAGTTAATTTAAGTACAAGGTGCAAAAATGACAGAAATGTTTTTGACAATCAAGCAGAAGAAAGTGTTTTTGTTTCCCCTTAGGAAAACAATTCGTTTGAAAAATTGGAAAACTATCTTAAATATGTAATATAATACAAAAAAAATAATAAAGTGTTTGTAGCTATTTCAATTATTATTTCACTATCTCTATTAAAATGCTTGAAAGTGATCCTAGAGCTGTGCTTCTCAAACAGAAATCTGTACCATGACAGGAAGAATCCTACGATGTCACTGCGATTCCTACCTCCTTGTTTCAATGGCTTTGTGTCATTCCTGCCCGTTAGTGTGGGTGGGACTAACAATTTCCCTATAACAAGGAAACTGTGGCAAAGGGATTTTGCAGATGTAATTTACGTCCCTAATCAGTTGACTCTAGGTTAATCTAAAGGGAGATTATCTTGGGTAGAGCTGACCTAATGAGGTAAGCCCTTCAGATGAGAGTCTAGAGGTGATAGACTCAAAGCAGTAGAATCTCTCTTTCCTTACAGTTCTGAAGAAGCAAGCTGCCATGGGTTCTACAACTTCAAGGAAATACATTCTGCAAAAGAACCTCATGATTTAGAAAAGGACCCTGGACTCAGATGAATCTGCAGCCCCAGGTGATACATCAGTACAGTTTCCTGAGAATCTGAGCAGAGAATCCAGTTGAGCTGTGCCCAGACCTCTGACCTATGGAGACTGTAAGATAATAAATGGGTGTTGTTTTAAGCCACTCAGTTTACAGTAATTCACTCTGCAGCAAAAGAAAACACATACAGGTGGTATGCAAGTGCATGTATATTCAATGTCATAGGATGATGAACATGGAACCGCTTAAGGGAAATTTTATACTAACTCAGATTTTGGAGAAGAATCACTACCTTTTAAATTGTTTTAAGGAACATAGCTGTTTTATGGATTAAAAGTCAAAATTCACATGACCTTTTAAGAGATAACCTGAGTCATCAAAGATATGCAATGTCTGCTAAACTCTGAAAGCTTCAGGTGTTGTTTTTTCTTCCCTCTAACCTTAAGTGTTGGGTATGAAGGATGAATGTCATTGCTCCATCTTCCATGCCTGAGGAAGTTCTGGTCTTGACCAGATGTCCTTTTACAATATTGTTGTGATTCACCTGGGGAGAAGCTATCCCAGGGGCTGTTTGGGTTTGCTAGGTACCAAGTTGCTATCTACAAAGAGTTTGAGCAGGATATGCCTCATATATCTAGATTCCTTATCATCAATAAACTGGCGATTTCTGGATCTGAGCCACAGAAGCATTAGAATGAAAATAAGCCACATAGATTCTTATGTGGGGTATAAAAGAATGGGGTATAAAAACTTAAAGACTCCAACCTAAGCTCTCAAGGGGTGTCTTAGGGCAGATCGCTCATGCTTCCAAAATGCACTCCAGTCCCCAAAAAGAGAATTTCTCAGGAAACTGCCTCTGACTAATCAGGACCCCCAGATACTAATGCTAGTCCAGGAACCTTCTCGAAGTTTCATGGGGAAGGAGCAAGAGGGCGGAGGTGACTGTGTTTACTTTGTCGGCGTCAAAATATGTCCTGGCTTGTGTGCTCTGTGTATACGTGTTATTTGTGTGCGGATAAGGAAACCCAGCCTTGAGGGGGTGAAAGGATCCCTCAAGCTCCCTCCGCAGCCAGTGGCAGTGGTTTCTTGTTTTCATATTTTGCTAATCATAAGTAAAGCTTGGCATTGGGTAGGACTTGTGATTCATGTGAGTCCTTGACAGTTCACCTATTTGTGCTGCTGCAGAGGTTTTGAAACTGTTAGGTGGCATTTTGGGGGGCTCCAAGGAGCTCCGGTCCTTTATGTCTCAGTGCAGAAAGAATTCAGTGAGAGGTAAAGTGATAGATAAGAAGTGATTTATTAGAATAGGACGCTTGTGAGGCTTATAGGCAGGTGGGGGAGAGGGTGCCGTGCCCCGAGAACCTAGTGGGCTACAGTTTTATAATCAAAGGAAAGGTGGGGAGGGGGGAAAGACCACCTTCTTCCTTATTCTTGAGTAGACATCATGCTTCCATCATCAGCTCCTCCTCTATGTCAGGCAGGGGAGTTTTCTTGTCCCTACATGGTCAAGCATGGACTGTCATGGCGCAATGGAGAAATTATTTCAGGTCTCAGTACAATGAGGGTCTTTCACTTTGAAATGTCACCTTTCCATAAATTATTATTTTTTATGTGTGCAGAGAGCATGTTCTAGGGGTCATTAACTTACTGAGCTCACTGGGCAGGATGTGGGTCTCATGCCACCATTGTTTTATTGTTTGGGGGCACATGTCATGCTTCTGTTGCATGGTTTTGTTGCCAAGCAAGCTTACTTTCTAGAGTGATCATTAGCTTACAGGGGTCTCCCATACTTTTTTTTTAACTCGAATCCCCTATGGGATTAACTATTTAATCACCTCCTTTGTCCCTTTACTCTGTCCCTATCAATTTTGCCTGTAAATGTAAGATCAGAACTCGGGAGGTAGTGTAAATGAAGGTCCATCTCTAAATGAGCCCAGCTCCTTTTTCAAAGTATACACGCACAGGTCGTCCACATAAGGACTATGAAATTAGAAGTTAGTGATGTGACAAGCCATGTGTATTCTGGTAAACTTCCCCAGATGACACTGAAGGTTAAATGCTTGGTTAGAATTACAGCTTTTAAGATGTCAAAAGGTTGAGGATTTAACTTTGGCCATCAGATATAAGCACATTCAAACAATAATGGGCTCCGTCCTTTATTTTTAATTTTTTTAGTTTTTTAAAAAATTATAATACATCATGTTAGTGAGTTTTAGTGAGCGTATGGGGGATACGATTTTATAAGCAGTAATGTGAAATTATAAAACTATTGTAGAAGATATTGTGGCATTATGCATCAAAATGCTTAAAATATTTATACAACACTTTGACTCACTAATTTTACTTTGACAAGTACATTACTAGGTTTTAATCATACAAGCAATACAAAATTGCTTTTCAATAATAACAATATGGTAAAGCCTCTATGTTTTAGTCAAGGCAACTATGTTTCTTAGAATATCCACAGTTCCTTTCCATTATGGAAATAAGAGCAGATGTTGTATCTTATTTATCTTTGTAATCCTTTTGTAATTCCTTGGAACAAGACATTTCCTGAGTGAATGAAAATAATAACTACATTTGATTCCTTAGATTAGGAAGGTTATATGTCAAAGTGGTTTACATATTTTCTTTCACAGAGGTTTATCATGTATATTTTAATTTTGGATTAAAAAATAGGCTCCTTGTTTTTAAAAATGAATACCTGCAGTGATGTTTGAAATGAACTTTCAATAGTAGTTTATATTTTCTCTCTTGCATATATTACTTGTACAAATTTGGGCCTAAGAATAAATTCTCATCAAAGCCTGAATATGTCATATGCCAAGGATGTTTACTCTTCAAGCAATTACTGAATTGAGCCAACATTTCTGTTTGATTATTTGTTTTTTAATTAGCCTGGTTGATATATTGTCAACAACATCCTGCCTCTTGGAAATGGCTTAGTGAGTTCATTTGGTTTTTATCTTAGAAGTTAAAACTTTCCAAAATTACTTAGGGATTAATTAGTTAGTTATTTTTTAATTAAAAATTTGCTGTTGATTTTTGGGATAATGTAGGAGAGTTCTTAGCTGCTTGAGGCCACATCCAGAATGGTGATGGAATTAGACTTGCCCAAAGGAGTGCAATTTGGGTACGTATGTGTCTTTTTTGATGGTTTGTGAGTTTATGAGCAATGAGACAAAAAAGAGGATGAAAACAAAGTAGCCCTGCCAAATCTTCTGCTTTAATTATTTTTATATCCAGTCTAAATGTTTATTTGAATAATCTTTCTAGACATTTTCAAATGAACATAAAAACATATAATTCAGCAGGAAGTATCATATCCCTACATTGTGCTGAGGTAGGAAATAATCCCAAAACACACACTCACACACACATGCAGCTATCTCAGGGTTGAAGGCAGGCTGACAATTACCTGAGATCGAATGCCATTTTTGTGACCGCTTGAAACAGAAATGGATCAATGGGCAACATTTCAGGGAGGTAGTTTTCATCTCTGCAAAAGAGAAATCTCCCAACATGCAAACAAAGCTGTAGAGAAGGGAAATGTGCATTATTGGGAAGTGACCACTGCTGATTGGAAATTTGTGCAATTAATTTTTAAAATTATGTGCAGTAAATTTCACTCTTGGGGTAGTCAGATGTGTGTTTTGACAAACGTGGTATTGCTATGTTTGTTATTTTCTAGCCATTGTAATGCATATGCAGTGATGACCCTGGGTTATAATTTGCATTTCTCTAATGACTAATGACATGGAAGTTGAGCATCTTTTCAGGTCCTTATTTACTGTTCATATATATTCTTTGGTGGAGTTTCTATTCAAATACTTTGCCCGCTTTTTAATTAGGTTGTTTGCTTTCTTATTGTTGAGTTTTGAGAATTAAGTATTCTGGATACTTTTTACAAGTCTTTTCTCAAATATGTCATTTACAAATATCTTCTCCCAGTCTGCTGCTTTTTTTTTTTTTTTAATACGTTTAACAGTACACTTCACAGAGCCAAAATTTTTGTTCTGATAAAGCCAAATTTATCATTTTTTTCTTCCATGGATAGTGGTTTAACTGATATATTTGAGACCTTTTTACTTATCCCAAAGTCACGAAGATTTTTCTACTATGTTTTCTACCAGACGTTTTATAAATTTGTGTTCATAGTTAAGTTTGTGATCCAATTTTAATTTTTGAATAAATTCAAGGTTCATTTATTTTTTTAGCATGCAGACATTCCATTTTACAGCCCTTTTTTTTTTTAAAAAAAAAAAAGACACTTCTTATTCTATTGACTTGTCTTTATACCTTTGTCAAAAATCAGCTGATTATATTTCTGTGGGTCTATTTCTGGACCCTCTACTCTGTTCCACTCATATATGTATATTTTCCTTGACAATTCCCCACTGTCTTGACTGTTTGATTACTGCAGCTTCATCGTAGCTCATAAATCAGGTAGTGTAAATCCTCTTTTCTTTTTGAATAAATTATCTTTGCTAAATTTATTTTTATTTTATTTTATTTTTTTGGCTGTGTTGGGTCTCAGTTGTGGCATGTGGGATCTTCACTGAGGCATGCAGGATCTTTTCCTTCTGGCACAAGGTCTCGTCATTGCCACGCACAGGCTTCTCTCTAGTTGTGGCGTGTGGGTTTTCTCTCTCTAGTTGTGGCACATGGGCTCCTGAGCACATGGGCTCTGTAGTTTGCAGCATGCAGGCTCTCTCTTTGAGGCACGCGAGCTCAGTAGTTGTGGCACACGGGCTTAGTTGCCCCTCAGCATGTGGGATCTTAGTTCCCTGACTGGGGATCAAACACACATCGCCTGCATTGGAAGGCGGATTCTTTACCACTGGACCACCAGGGAAGTCCCTTGAATAAATTATCTTAGTTCATCTTATTTCTTGGTGTTTCCATATACATTTCAGTATTAGCTTGTTGTGGTCTACAAAAAGTTCTGCTATATTTTATTAGAACTGCATTGAATCTATAGACTTATTTAGAGAACATTGACGTCTCATTAACATAGAGTCATTCAATTATGAACACAGCACATCTGTCTATTAAATAGAGTTCTTTGGTTTCTTTCATCAATGTTTTGTAGTTTTCAGTGTACAAGTCCTGTACATATTTGATTGCTCTTTACCTGTTTACTTCATTTTTTTGTGCTATAATAAGTGATACTCTTTCTTTAATGTCAAATTACAAATGTTCGCTGCTGGTATATAGAAACGATTGGATGTTATACTTTGCAACTTTACTGATTTACTTATTAGTTCTAGGAATTATCTTTAGAGTCCTTTGTATTTTCTATGTGAATAATCATGTCAACTGTAAATATTCAGTTTTATTTCTTCCTTTATTTTCTATATACCTTTTATTTTATTTTTTCTTGTGATATTTTTCTGGTTATAAATTTCAGTGTAATGTTTTATAGGGGTGCTGATAGAGGACATCCTTACTTTTTCCTGATCTTTGGAGAAAACATTCTATCTTTCACCATTAATTAAATTATCTGTATTTTTGTAGATACTATTTATCAGGTTAAGGAAGTTTTCTTCTATCCCTAGCTTGTTGTTAGTATTTATAATGAAGTTTATTGAATTTTGTCAAATATGGTTCCTGTATCTATTGAGATGATATAATTTTTCTTCTTTGCTTTATTGATTGGGTGACTTACACTAATTGATTTTTCAGTGTTGAACCAGCCTTGCATTCCTGAGGTAAACCCTCAGTCTTAGCCAAAATGAGTCAAAGATTTAGTGAAAAAAATTATTCTAAAATAGAGACATGAGTCAAAGACCTAGCCCTATTTGAACAGTTGTGATAATGGACAGTACAATCAAAGAAAGGAAAAAAATTAAATAAGAAGATATACAAAGGACAACCAGAAAAAAATCTCATTTCTTATCACTTGTAAAATTTTGTTTAGTTTTTTTCACTCCATATGTCTTCTAAGTCTACATATAAGTTAAGATCACACTAACTACTCTCACATATATCTCAAGCACACACGTGTGCATGAGCACACACACACACCAAATCCTAAAATATAAATATTTCTAAATATGAGAGGCATTTACTTTGTTTCCTTACAAAATAAAAACTGCTGTTTATTGCCAGTAGTCATAGCTCTCCTGATTAGTGATATAATACCTGTGTTCAACCTTAAGCTCTGCCATACTGAATGCTTAGCTTCTAGGGTCACTATGCCTTTCAGCAGCAGGCTGGCAAAAGGCAAACAGAATGGAAGGGCACATGTAGAAGGTCTTTATGTGATGGGCCTGAGAGAGGCAAGTGTTCTGCCCTTTGCTTCCCAATGGATAGCACTTAGTCACGTGACCTTACTTCACAGTAAACTGGTTTAACTGTATGTCTAGGAAAAAATAACAGTCAGGTTGAATTGGTCTCTCTCATAGCCGCTGATGGTTTCATAGTTGATGACGAATATTCATATCTAGTAACCATATTTATAAACACATAATGTAAATTTGGGGGGAGTTCTTTGTTTTTAAAAACAGCATCCTGCAAACACACACATCAATAGTGTTAAAAAAAAGTAAAGCTTCCATGTTTAACATGAAATTCTGAATAATGTTTGAAGCAATATCAACTTATATTTATGAGTTATATACTTATACATACTTATGCATTACTTTTTTAAAAAAATAAATAAATTAATTAATTAATTTATTTATTTTTGGCTGTGTTGGGCCTTTGCTGCTGTGCACAGTCTTTGGCTGCGGCAAGCGAGCGCTACTCTTCGTTGTGGTGTGCGGGCTTCTTATTGTGGTGGCTTCTCTTTGGTGCAGAGCACAGGCTCTATGTACGCGGGCTTCAGTAGTTGTGGCATGCAGGCTCAGTAGTTGTAGCTCAGGGGCTCTAGAGCGCAGGCTCAGTAGTTGTGGCGCACGGGATTAGTTGCTCCACAGCATGTGGGATCCCTTACAGCCACTCCATGAGTCGCTCCCCCGCTGAGCCCAGGGGGAGGGGGCATCAGTCACAGGCCCTAAGGCCTCAGCAGCATTTTTAAACAGCCTATGCATTACTTTTCTTGTATGAAAATG
This sequence comes from Balaenoptera acutorostrata, assembly GCF_949987535.1. Lineage (NCBI taxonomy): Eukaryota > Metazoa > Chordata > Mammalia > Artiodactyla > Balaenopteridae > Balaenoptera > Balaenoptera acutorostrata. The sequence goes on from NC_080064.1 coordinate 192,414,212, forward strand.
CTTAAATTTTTCTTCATAATTGCATAGTTTTAAAAACTAACATAGAATGATTGCCTCTTTCATACATTTAAACATTTATTTTCTCATATGTGAGGGTATAAAACATGTACATATACATTTGGTATATTCTTCAAAATGCCATATATGTAAATATAGCAGGACATATAAAATATTAGTTTTTATGCTTGATTATTTTTGTTCAGTGTTGTAATTTTTGGAAGTAAATTTTAAAGGGTAGTATAATTCAGAATAAAATATAATTTTGAGATTTTATTTTATTTTTATATAATATCAGTCAACAAGCTGATGATAATATATTCACATCTGTCCATGTACAGTTTTACAAAGTTTTAACCATTAACATGAATTCATTTCTTTAAGACTAAGTAACATGGAAAATGATTCCCAATTTTTTTCAAACTACTTTGGGTCCTTCACTCCTATTGTCAAACTAAGAAAGAACTAGAAAAAGTACCAAAGATAAGAATGAGTGGAAGTATGGCTTAGTGATGAAATTTAGTAAATTAGAAAAAATAACCTCAAAACAAAGATTTAAATATTCAAATATACTGAATAATTGAGCTATTACTAATATTACTATAATATAAATTAAATTACATAAACTTATGCTTAGTGGAACCAAGTGATTATTTTCTAAATCATAACTCAAATAAAATGTTCGGCCTCTAAGATGAGCCTAACATATTTGTATGCAGTGCTCCTAGGGAAAAAAAATAAAATACCATCATTTTCAAGTTATACATCATGCAAGATTGGATTTTAATGTGCTTCCGAATACCTCAACAATGCTACCAAATACAGCAATGCTATGGTAAAAATGTTATGTTAACAGGCATCCTATTTGTGCTTCATAATAAAATAATATTTACATTGAGATTTGAATTTTATTATGTTGGTGTTTTATTTACATTTTGAGTTGTAACATTAATAACACTAGGTTAAATCAAGTCTAGCCTAATTTCATTTTTCACAAACTTGCTTTTATATACATTTGCATAATTTCTAGCAAACAGTAATCACAGTAATTCAGCTCCCTATAACCTCCTCTAACCATGTCATTCATAATTGCAGAAAATAGAAATTAACCTTTCTGAAAGCTGAATAGCATAATACTCTTTGCTGTCACGGAAAAGGTAGCAGGTGTGGCAGTGGGCTGCAGTCATTTGTCAGGTAAACCATAATGGTGGCATCAAGACAAAAATTATGCTAACGTAAAAGTAATGCTTCTCAACACTATTACTAGCACTCTGCACCAGCAGAATGATAATGAGACTTAAATCACTTCTGAATTTCCAAATTATTTTTTTCATATGGTAGAGTGTTCCTTAGATTCTTTTTTAGATGCTGTGCATGCAGAAGTAAACACACTGAAGGTGCTTAACAAACTGTAAATGGGTTGAATGTAACCTAAAGCTCAGTGATAATTAGGTAATATTAATATAGTCTCTCACATGATGTTTATTAATTTTTTATAAATGTAACAGTTTTCAGTATTTATGTTACTTAGAGGTTTAATAACACATTAGGGTCTCTTCTCTCCTTTACACACATGTTTAAGTTTCTCAGTAAACGGCATATCAAAAATATTGTCTTCTTCCTTGTGACTCAAATTTACAACCTGAGTTTGAGGCCTGAACCTGCCCTAGCAATGTGAACTTCAGAAAGTAAGTTAACCTCTCTTGATGTTTGGTTTCTTTATATGTTAAAAAAACAAAATGGTAACCACTCATTGTCATTGTAAGGGTTGATGGTATTATGTGTATAAAATCACTTCGTGGATTTTAAAGCACAATATGTCATTAAAATACAAGTGTTACCAGAAATCTCTTGCATTTCTATACACTAATGACGAAAAATCTGAAAGTGAAATTAAGAAAACACTCCCATTTACCATTGCAACAAAAAGAATAAAATATCTAGGAATAAACCTACCTAAGGAGACAAAAGACCTGTATGCAGAAAATTATAAGACACTGATGAAAGAAATTAAAGATGATACAAATAGATGGAGAGATATACCATGTTCCTGGATTGGAAGAATCAACATTGTGAAAATGTCTCTACTACCCAAAGCAATCTACAGATTCAATGCAATCCCTATCAAACTACCACTGGCATTTTTCACAGAACTAGAACAAAAAATTTCACAATTTGTATGGAAACACAAAAGACCCCGAATAGCCAAAGCAATCTTGAGAACAAAAAATGGAGCTGGGGGAATCAGGCTCCCTGACTTCAGACTATATTACAAAGCTTCAGTAATCAAGACAGTTTGGTATTGGCACAAAAACAGAAATATAGATCAATGGAACAGGATAGAAAGCCCAGAGATAAACCCACACACATATGGTCAACTTATCTTTGATAAAGGAGGCAAGCATATACAGTGGAGAAAAGACAGCCTCTTCAATAAGTGGTGCTGGGAAAATTGGACAGGAACATGTAAAAGTATGAAATTAGAACACTCCCTGACACCATGCACAAAAATAAACTCAAAATGGATTAAAGACCTAAGTGTAAGGGCAGACACTATCAAACTCTTAGAGGAAAACATAGGCAGAACACTCTATGACATACATCACAGCAAGATTCTTTTTGACCCAGCTCCCAGAGAAATGGAAATAAGAACACAAATAAACAAATGGGACCTAATGAAACTTAAAAGCTTTTGCACAGCAAAGGAAACCATAAACAAGACCAAAAGACAACCCTCAGAATGGGAGAAAATATTTGCAAATGAAGCAACTGACAAAGGATTAATCTCCAAGATTTACAAGCAGCTCATGCAGCTCAATAACAAAAAAACGAACAACCCAATCCAAAAATGGGCAGAAGATCTAAATAGACATTTCTCCAAAGAAGATATACAGATGGCCTACAGACACATGAAAGAATGCTCAACATCATTAATCATTAGAGAAATGCAAATCAAAACTACAATGAGATATCATCTCCCACCGGTCAGAATGGCCATCATCAAAAAATCTAGAAACAATAAATGCTGGAGA